>NW_028227258.1:60442500-60645000 GCF_978045245.1 Mus caroli | reverse complement strand
AAATATGTGACCTTATCACAATCTTTCTGGGCCTAAACTGTGAGATGGACTCTGATGAACTTACATAGTAACCCATTTTGATTTTACAGTTGTGTCTTCCCACTTCAAAAAGTTCTCAAAGTTACATTTCTGTATTTGCACTTTGCTAATACTTTACAGACATCTTATCATACATATGACTCACTCCATCAAGACAAAGTGGGGAGAAATACAATACCTTGATTTTATATTAAAACATTTTGCTATTATTAGATATAGAAGCTGAAAAATTGAAGAGAAAAAATTCCATCAAGGAACTTGAGGTTTTCTGGAAGTACTTGGAACCAATCCTGAATAATGAGAAACTTGAAATACATCTCTTTGATGTTGCTCGTCTCGAGTACATGGTCAAGGCAACATATTTTCCTTCTGATTGGTCAGACAATGAACAGATGGTGAGTCTATTGGTCAGCATGAGTGAGTGGTCCATTCACAGTCACTCATTCCACAGCTGTTCAGTAACCACTGGTAACAATGACTTTTGTTGGGCTCTCTCCTCTTTGGGACAATGATGGTGACAAGGGCCACTGTTGTATCATAGCCTGATTCTGTAGCTTTTAGTCTATGGATTAATGATAATAAAATATAGCAGATGCGGATTCTTTCATTAAATTACAATTGGCTCCGGTTCATGTATTGGTAATGATCTAAGTAATAATTAAAATGTAAATATTTATCACTATGATGGTGGCAAATTTTACGTTTTATTGTATTACATGTAATCCCTTCCAAGTACACATTTCAGCATGAAGAGAGCTGAACTGACAGCAAAGCCTGTGGTGAGACTCCAACCTCTGAGGGTTCTTCTGAAAGGATTTGAACAAAGCTGGATGGAGAGAGTATACTTATAAAGAGACTACTTATTGCTAAAGAGAGAGGGTGGGAGAGGATAAGGGAGGGGAGGGAAGGGGAGGGAAGAATATGGAAGGGAGAGAACTGAGGAAAAAAGAGAAGAAAAAATGAAAGGGGAAAGAAGAAAAAGGAATAAAGAAAATGGGAAGAAAAGGAAGGCAAGGAGGAGGGAATGGAATGGGGAAGGAAAGGAAGGGAAGGGAAGGAAGGGGAGGGAAGAGAGGGGAATGGGGAGAGAAGGGGAGGGGAGGGGAAGGGGATAGGAGAAGGGCGAAGGAAGAGGAAAGGGGGAAAGGAGGGAAGGAGGGAAGGGGGAAGGAGGGGGAGGAAGAAAAGGGGAGGAAGAAAGAGGGAGGAAGAAAGGGGGAGGAAGAAAAGGGGAGGAAGAAAAGGGGAAGAGGAAGGGGAAGGGAAAGGGAAAGAAAGAAGGGGAAGAAGGGGAAGAAAGAAGAGGAGGAAGGGGAAGAAAGAAGGGGAGGAAGGGGAACCAGGAGGAGGGAAAGAAGGGAAAGGGGAGGTAGGGGAAGGGAAGGATGGGGGGAAGGGGAAGAAGGGGAAGGTCAGGACGTGGGGGGAGGAGAAGAAGGGGAAGGGGAGGACAGGGAGGGCAGGGAAGGGAAAGAAGGGGAGGGGGAAGAAGGGGAAGGGGAGGAAGGGGAAGGGGAGGAAGGGGAGGAAGGGGAAGAAGGAGAAGGGAAAGGGGAAGAAGGAAGGGGAAGGAAGGGGAAGGGAGAGAAAAAGAAAAAGCTAAGAGGACAGAAGGCACTGATTCTGAGCCAAAGGACAATCATGCAATGAAGCCCTGATCCTATTACCTTGCAATGGATGGCACTTGGCAAAAGAAGTGAAAGCATTAAGAGGAGATGGAGACTACCACAGAAAACCAAACCAAATGCAGAGTTGTTGAGCCCATTAGCAATGGAGACACTTACACTACTATACCTGAGGATTAGGAAACCTCATGGAAGAGAGGGAGAAAAGATTGTAGGAACCTAAGGATCAAGTGTTTACTGTGAAATTGTGTCTCTTCATAATAACAGAAGCTGCACCCATGAAGTCTTACTGACTGCCCAAATATGAGCTTAACAAGGACAACACCAGTGAACATACCAAACTAGACAAGGAAAAGGCCAAGAGGCATCAACCCTACACACCAAGCTATGGACAACTGAGTAATGCTGGAATTGGGTCAAGTGGTCTTCCCCCAGGAAAAGCACAGTGGCTGCCCAATGCCAAATTATCAGCACTGAAAATGTCCTCACACGTCCTCCTTTGCCTTGCTTTTTCCTCCTTTCTACACCTGATGCAGAAAAGGATCTGCCTTTTACTGGTGCTTTTTAAATTGAGTCAGCACAGTTCCCTATTCCAGACATACTGTTCTTTCCAATGATGGAGGACGAGGAATGTTCCTTATTATCATGTCAAGGTGATATTTTTTCCCTTGGAATTTTAAATCCCCTCATCAAAGCCAACTTTCTACTATTTTTGGTAGGTGTTTTGTTTTTTGTTTGTTTTTTTTTTTCTTTTTTGTTATTCCTCCTTGTGCACATATCTACACATTTACAACTTAGAGGAACATTTTTTCCTATCATGTAAATAAAGATATGGCTGCATAGATACCCTTCCAAGAATTGGGGTTTGGTGAGATTTCTCAGTCTCCAAAGTCCTTGCACAAGCATGAGGACCTAAGTTTGGATCTCTAACACCTACATAAAAATTGGAAATGTCAATACACACTTGTAATCCTGGTACCAGAGGGTCAGTGGTAGGCAGAACCCTAAAGGTCACTAGGCAGCCAGACAAGCCACTCAGTGAGCTCCAGTGAGAGACCCCATCTCAATGTCAATTTATGGTCTCTTCACATGCACACACACACACATACACACACACACAGGAGAGAAAGAGGGAGGGGAGGGAGGAAGAGAGTGAGAACTTGCTTGTATTTTTGTTCAGGATGGTTTAGGAAATCCCATAAGATTCCTGAAGCATAATTCCTAGGAAGATGCTAACACATCCTCAAAACAAGTTCCTTTTGTCATTCACAAATGAGTGTGCTCTCCCATGGGTCTTCTTTAACCTCAAGGACCATGCTGGTAGAAGTTGAGTGGTCCTATGTCCCAAATAGAGGACACACCATTGCTTCATCAGGCTGTAAAGGTGAGCACCATGCTATGATCACAGATTCAGAAGACTCAGCATCACCCACAGCATCCTGCTTACTACACCTGTGTCCACAACTCCCTGTTCATTAGGAAACATAGATCATTCCATTTTACTTAGTTATTTTGTTAATAAAAATGTAGTGTGGCTTATACAGTGATTTTTCTGTTTGCTAAGAGTTTGGGAGAGTTTTGGGTAACTTCATTTTATTTATTTATTTATTTATTTATTTATTTATTTATTTATTTTTGTAAAGTCACTGAATTGGCATTATTGCTTGGGTCTACAGGACTCACCATGTTAAAGACAGAAGCATGCCAACTTGACTGCTGTGTGTTTGTGAGCAGCAGAGAGACAGGAAAGGATTTTGTAGAGATGTCTTTAAACCAGGATCAACTTGAGATGAAGGTCTGAGTGGTTTCTGAGTGGCCCAGGGTGAGAACATGGCAGATCTTTTCTTTTTCCCACTTTCTCCAACATGGCTGCTGAGGAGACTCTAGCACACAAGTGCTATTCCAGAGCTCTGTATGCTGCATAGTGCATAAGGGGATCTCTTATTCACTTCTAATCATGGTGTGAAACCATGCTAGCTTGATGCCAAGTTCATTCCACTTTAAAGAAAGGGGCAGTGGCCATATTTAATATTTTACCAAATATACAGTAGAAACTTTACATGATAATTTAACTTCAGAAAAACTATTTTATGTAGAAAAAGTATTGCTTGAAATGCTAGTTACAGTAGAACATTCATAAACTCAGAACTAGATTGATGTTCAGTGTGTCTAACTGGACTTGAAAACATTCAGCTCTTCCTGTCCTGGCCGCCAAAGGAGAGCAGCAGCCATGGCTCTGTACTACCCCATGGCCATGGGCCTCAACAAGGGCCACAAGGTGATGAAGAACGTCAGCAAGCCAAAACACAGCTCGCCCCACAGGCTCCTCACCAAGCACACCAAGTTCATGCAGGACATCATCCGGGAGGTGTGCGGCTTCATGTCCTACGAGTGGTGCACCATGGTATTGCCTAAAGTGTCCAATGACAAGTGCGCACTCAAGTTCATCAAGAAGAGGGTGGGCACGCACATCCACGCCAAGAGAAAGTGGGAGGAGCTGAGCATTGTTCTGGCAGCCATGAGGAAGACCGCGCCCAAGAAGGATTGATGAACCCTCCCCCAATAAAGATCGTTCCTACAAAAGAAAAAAGGAAGAAAGAAAGAAAGAAAGAAAGAAAGAAAGAAAGAAAGACAGACAGACAGACAGACAGACAGACAGAAAGAAAGAAAGAAAGAAAAGAAAAAGAAAGAAAGGAAAGAAGGAAGGAAGGAAGGAAGGAAGGAAGGAAGGAAGGAAGAAGAAAGGAAGAAGAAAGGAGGAAGAAAGAAAGAAAAGAAAAGAAAGAAAGGAGAAGAGAAGAGAAGAGAAGAGAAGAGAAGAGAAGAGAAGAGAAGAGAAGAGAAGAGAAGAGGGATGGGAGGGGAGAGGAGAGAAGGGGAGGGGAGGGTAAGGGAGGGGGAAGGGGAGAGGAGAGGAAAAAGGAGAGAGGAGAGGACAAAGGAAAGGAAAAAGGAAAGAAAGGAGGAAAGGAAAAGGGAAAGGGAAAGAAAAAAGGAAAGGAAGGGAAGGGGAAAAGGAAAAGAAGGGAAAAAGGGAAAAAGGGAAAAAGGGAAAACAAAGGAAAGGAAAGGAAAGGAAAGGAAAGGAAAGGAAAGGAAAGGAAAAAGGAAAGGAAAAAGGAAAGGAAAAAGGAAAGGAAAAAGGAAAGGAAAAAGGAAAGGAAAAAGGAAAGGAAAAAGGAAAGGAAAAAGGAAAGGAAAAAGGAAAGGAAAAAGGAAAGGAAAAAGGAAAGGAAAAAGGAAAGGAAAAAGGAAAGGAAAGGAAAGGAAAGGAAAAAGGAAAGGAAAAAGGAAAGGAAAAAGGAAAGGAAAAAGGAAAGGAAAAAGGAAAGGAAAAAGGAAAGGAAAAAGGAAAGGAAAAAGGAAAGGAAAAAGGAAAGGAAAAAGGAAAGGAAAAAGGAAAGGAAAAAGGAAAGGAAAAAGGAAAGGAAAAAGGAAAGGAAAAAGGAAAGGAAAAAGGAAAGGAAAAAGGAAAGGAAAAAGGAAAGGAAAAAGGAAAGGAAAAAGGAAAGGAAAAAGGAAAGGAAAAAGGAAAGGAAAAAGGAAAGGAAAAAGGAAAGGAAAGGAAAGGAAAGGAAAGGAAAGGAAAGGAAAGGAAAGGAAAGGAAAGGAAAGGAAAGGAAAGGAAAAAGGAAAGGAAAGGAAAAAGATTTGGCCCTTCCAGGGAACCACAGGCTGTGTTGCCCAGCTGGTCCCTCTAATTTCATATTGGTCCATTGTAGGTAATTGTTGAGCATCTTCTTCATGTAAAGGCTATGGTTGGTACCCAACTGAAATAATCATAGCTTAGACCTGTCTCTTTGAGTGAAAAATCCATTATTGAAGATAATGGGGAAAGTCTACCCAAAAATGACTTAGCAATAAAATTGATTTCCAGAAGAAAGGACCACTTAGGTTTAACATTGAATGTCAAAGTCTATTTTAAACTCAGAATTGCTTACTGAGATTAAAAGTAATAAGGCTACTTCATGTAGAAGCAGGCTAGGTCCATGGTGGTGCATTCTTACCTATGAGTTGTTAATAACTTCATATCTGCTTTAGAAGCCACCAGTATGTGAGACTTTCTTTCTCCCTGCATGGAGGAAAGCATTTGCATCCTCTGGCTCAAACAAGCAGCCTGTATGTCTGCCGAACTAAGGTAATGAAAGCTTTACATCAAGTAACTATCAATCATAATAAGCTAAGAACTCATGTAAGACATGTGAAACACCTCAACATATACTCTGGCTGCTGAAATAATTTGCCAGCCTTTGGCATATCATTTGCTGATGAATTTTAAAATGAATTACATAGATTGTGCTAATGGATCATTGGGCAGAAACTTCACTGTATTTCCTTTAGCAATAAAAATGGAAACTGTCTTTCTGTGCAAACATATGGATAGGCACAGGATACCTGTTGAAGTTTAACTCAAAACTCCCTGGTTCTGATGTGAGTGTGTGAAGCCCACAGTCAGGTGTGCTATGATGAACAGAGCCAAGCATTTCCCTGGATGTCTGCCAGCCTATGAGTCACTGGCCCCACAGAGGCTCTCCATTCCACCTTACCTCCTTAACTCAGATGTAGGATGGGCCTGTTTAGTGCTTCTATGCCTCCTAACTGACAGACACAGTCATCCCAGAATTTTTCTACTCCAGGAAATGAAAGCTTAAGTAATAACCATAGCAGATCTATAACTGGCTTGCCAGCTCATAAAAATAGTAGAAGCAGTAATTTGGATTCCTTCAAGCTTTCCTGCTAACAGTACCACAGTGAAAACCAGCTCAGGAAAAGGAAAGAAGGGAGGAAAAGAAGAAATCTTAATCACAGATACACGTACTTTCGTACTTAGACAATACACAAATCCAGGTGAGTGAATCCACTGCACTCATCTGGTTCTTGAAGAAATCATCAACTGCTCAATTGCTTCTCCTCAACCAAAATCATCTAACAGGTTTTAGGATTTGAAACACCGAGCACATGAAGCATACTGTAGATGCACTAAAGCATTAAACATTATGGTATTGGACAGCATCAGAACCTCTGTGGCCAACATGAAGGGCATGAAGAATTTATGTTTGGAAACTCCCTCACCAACCCCAGAACTTGGTGTTTGGGGATCTGGAGATTCGATTTCCTGTAAAAGAGAAATAGGCTTTTCTAGAAAGTTACACATATTCTATCTATTCTGATAGCATGGCAGCCATGTTGAGTTGATTCTCACTGGTTCTCTCGTTTATAGCTTGCATTGGGCACAGAGATCTTTGAAAACATTGCCTGTTTGATGTACGATAGCCTGGACTGGAAGAGGCAACATCATCACTATTTGCAAAGCATGCAGCTCATCAATGTCCCACAGGTGGTCAGCGAGAAGACCATGCTAGAGGCAATCACAATCCCAGAGGTAAGGAGCATGGACTCTCATACCTATCGTCATCTTGGGGATGGAGTGAGTGACATGATGATGTCCATATTTATAAACCATATGAAGAAAAGACTACAATAAAGGCCTGCGTTGGTGTACTGCTGCATGTTGTGTCAAGGTGTAAGGTTAGAAACAAGGAAACATCTCTTAGCAAAAACATAACAGCCATGTCTTTATGATGCTCCTCATACCAGCCACTTTTATGTCAACTTGACACAACATAGCGTTATCTGAAAGGAGAGAACCTCAACTAAGAAAATGCCTTCATAAAATCCAGCTGTGAGGCATTTTCTTAATTAGTGATTGATGAGGGAGGGCCCAGCCCACTGTGAGTGGTGTCAACCCTGGGCTGGTTGGTGGTCCTGGGTTCTATAAGATAGCAGACTGAGCAAGTCTTAATGAACAAGATAGTAAGCAACACTCCTCCATGGCCTCTGCATCAGCTCCTGCCTCCAGGTTTCTTCCGTTTGAATTCCTGTCCTGGTCCTTCAATGATGAATTAAAACGTGGAACCATACGTCAAATAAACCCTCTCCTCCACAACTAGCTGTTGGTCGTGGTGTTCCATCACAGCAATAGAAACCATAACTAAGACACTTCTTACATGGGAAAGCACAAAAAGACCCACCTGTCAGCTCGGGGTACAGTGGCCAGCATGTAAAACAAGGGGCATATTGACAAAATACGTCTAGGGTTTGCAGTGTTAGTGCTCAGCAAGATGCTAGCCACATAACAGGACAAGATACCTGCCCCACCTGAAGGGGAGCGTGATGTCAGAGTTTCAACATGGAATGAGAAGAATGAAATCAGCAGACATAATCAAAATGATACCCACCCTAATTAGGGTTTCAGATGCTGTTACAAAACATTGTGATCATAAGCAGCTTATGGAAGAAGGGTTCATTTCATCTTAGAACTCTCAGGTCACACTCTATCATTGAGGCAAGGCAAAGCAGAAATTCAAGGAAGGAACTGAAACAAAAGCCATGGAGGACACTGCTTACTGGGCCTTGGAGCCCAGAGCATCAGGAGTGACCCCAGACATCAAGCATTGATCTTCTTATATTGATGAGATCTGGTTTTGCTTTGACTCAGTTGTGACTGTGCCTTGGTTTTTCCCTTTGGGGACAAAGCATTTAACTGGTTTTGACTTCATAGAAACCCACAGTGGAAAGACATTGGGCTTCTGAAGAGACAAAACTTTCAAGTTCTTGAAATATTTAAAGATTGTAGAACTTTTAAAAGTTTGAATGTTTGGGGTTGTGATTTGATACTAATATGAAATCTTGAAGTAAACAAAAAGGGAAGTTTATTTCATAATGTTGTATTCGTGTGTCAATCTTAATAAAATAATGGAGGTCAAATGCCGTAGCTAGATTTTTTTTTTCCTTTGAGCCAATCCAGCACTAGCTATGGCCATCTCAGAAGAGAGAATTTCAAATGAGAAATGTCTCTCTTAATTGGCCTATAGGTAAGTCTCCATGCATTTTCTTGATAAATGACTGATGTTGAAGAGCCCAGCCCACTTTGGGCAATGCCCTTCCCTGGGCAGGTGGTCCTGATGCATATAAAAAGGCAAACTGAGCAAGCCAATAAGCTGTGTTTCTCCATGGCTTCTGCTGCAGTTCCTGCCCTGGCTTCTCTCAGTGATGTAGTGTGATCTGTGAGTGTAAGAAGAAATTAACCCTTCCTCCCCAAGTTGTTCTTAATCATGGTGCTTAACCACAGCTACAGAGACTGTGAATGACTCAGACAGCACCTGAGTTAGAGAACAGAAGGACTGAGAAACATGAAACAGGACTAGACAGATAGGAATGCTGAGAATGAGTTGCCAGGTGGAAAACCTGTTGGGAAAGGAATGCATAATAATATTCTGAAGAAGAGAGGACAAGATAACCCAAGATGTGGAAGCTATCATGACTCAAACTAAGACCAGGGGATATTCTGTGTCCTGTTTGCTTTTTTCACACCCTCACTTTTTAGGGTCCTGTGATGTTTGATGAAAGCGCTTCTTTTTTATTATTTTTCTTTCAGCCTCCACCATCAACTGCTCCAGCCCCTGGGAAGAAGAAAGCACAGTATGAAGAGTCACATGCTCCACCATCAGGCATGTGGGAAATCAAAGCTTAAGTACTCCCCTCTCTCCATCCTGTCCATACAGTAGTCAGCAACCCCTCCCCCCTACAGTGTTTACATTGATTGGTACCTCACAGTTCTAACTTACACACAGAATTTCAGGAAGAACTAGAGAACGCATCTTAACTGGGCAATGTCACTTTCTGCATTTGACAGTGGCTTTTATCATCACAACTGAAGTAGACATGCGGTATTACAATGATCTGCTGAATCCAATTCCAGAGGAATTTATTTCTGTGTCCCTGATACTGCACTGCATGGTGGAACAGGTGGGTAGAGGTTGAGGCTTCTTCCCTGGTAGCAACCTTGACCAACATCTCTCTTCACTTCCAAACTTTAGGCCGATTTTGTAATTGTACTCAGAACACTTGGAATGCAGCCCATTTGTTCAGTCAGACTATTTCAAATATAACTAATATTTGCTTTAATCACCAACTTTAGTCCTCTCTCTCTCTCTCTCTCTCTCTCTCTCTCTCTCTCTCTCTCTCTCTCTCTCTCTCTCTCTCTCAAACACACACACACACACACACACATTGGGCTCTAGAATCATTCATTTCACATTCCCCAAAGCTTGGGTAGAATATATCCTTAAAACCATCCTTATATGGAGGTGCTGATTAATTTTTGTCAGCTTGGCACAAACTAGAGTCACCTGGGAAGAGAGACACAGAATTAAGAAGTTGCCTCCATCATATTGGCCTTGGGCATGTATGTAGAGCATTTTCTTGATTAATAATGATGTGAGAGAGCCCAGCCCACTGTGGGAAGTGTCATCCCTGGGCAGATAGTCCTGGGATGAAGAAGAAAGCAAGCTGAGTGAGCCATGGAAGCCATAAGCTTCAGACATCCACATTAGTTCCTGCCTGCAGGTCCCTGTCATGAGTTCCTGCCATAAGTTCCTGCCTAGGCTTCCCTCCATAAAGGACTGTAACCTGAAAGCCAGAAGAACCCTCTCACTCCTCAAGTAGCTTTTGGTCAGTGTTTTATTACAACAGAAAGGAAACCAAGATAGTAGGGCTAATTTAATGAAAGAAGAAAAGCACTTGGATAGGGGCTCAGCTTATTAATGGCCTTTAACTTTTAAATATTTATTTATAAATGTATGTTTATATGAATGCCTTTATGCATGGATGTATATTATTTATGTGAAGGGACCAGTGGAGGCCAGACAAGGCAATTATATCCTTTGGGGGTGAAGTTACAGGTGCTTGAGAGCTGCCTGATGTGTGACCTGGGAGTGTTTGGTTAGTTTTGGTTTTGGTTTTGGTTTTATGTGTACTGACTCACTTGATTTTCTAGATAGTTACACTAATAGCTTTCTTTACTGCAGAAGGTTTTAGTGAGTCCAGTGGTTTTATCATGTCAATGCATTAAAAAAATAAAAAGCTTGAATCTCTAAGACCTCTGAGTCTTGTAGTCTTGTGACTTTATTTACCACAGACTCCCATTTCATTCAAATCAAGTCAAAAGCAGTGACTATTCTATAATTACCTGCCAAGTCCCAGTTAACCAGAAGGATGGCTGATGAGTCCCCCCCCCACACTTTCCCCCTCATCTGACAGACTACCTGGAGATATGTGGAGATGAATAAAAATCTGACAGTTACAGGGTAAGGAAACCAAAGTATTGAAGTAATAGGATGCCACCCACAGGACTAGAAGTTTAAGCTCTGATATTCAGAGATGGAGCAGTTTCAACTATTCCTTTAGGATGCCAATAAGTCCATGAAATAATTGAAAGGTCTGAAACAGCAATAGTAGTCAGTGTTTTGAAAGACTGAGTGTCACCAAAGGTAAAGAAAGTGGGATTTGATGGGGCATGAGAACAGTAAAACATCTGAGACAGGATCCTTCCGGTCAGCCATCTGCATCTGCAAGCTGAGGCTGTTCCACAGCCCCCTGTGGAACAGGTTCTCCCAGGAGAGACTTGTTCTCCCAGGAGTATTTTCACTCCCAGGGTCGGAGGTGAAATAGCCACTTTCTCTATAATAACTGACTGGAGCTGGTCAGTAAGGAGTACATGGAACACTAGAACAGTGTAGCAGCTAGGACAGGATCCTTACAGTCACCAACTGTACCCAGAGCTTGGGTTGTTCTAGAGCCCTCTGTACAGAAGTTGTGCCAGGAGAGAGCTGGTCTCCCAGGAGTGCTGACACAGGCTTACAGATCCACAGGAGGAACAAGTTCCAGCCAGAGACAACAAGAACATCTAACACCAGAGATAACCATATGACAAATGGCAGACTCAAGAATATTACCAACAGAAGGCAAGACTACTTGCCCCATCAGAACCCAGTTCTCCCACCACAGCAAGTCCTGGATTCTCCAACACACCAGAAAAGCAAGATGTGGATTTAAAATCATATCTCATGATGCTGATAGAAGATTTTAAGAAGGACATAAATAACCCCCTTAAAGAAATACAGGAGAACACAGGTAAATAGGTAGAAGCACTTAAAGAGGAAAACACAATCAAACAGGTGAATGAATTGAACAAAATCATCCAGGACATAATAATGGAAATAGAAACAATAAAGAAATCACAAAGGTAAGACAACCCTGGAAATAGAAAACTTAGGAAAGAGATCAGGAGTTATAGATGCAAGCATCACCAACAGAATACAAGAGATAGAAGAGAGAATATCAGGCAAAAAATGATACCATAGAAGATATTGACACAACAGTCATAGAAAATGAAAAATGAAAAAAGCTCCTAACCCAAAACATCCAGGAAATTCAGGACACATTGAGAATACCAAACCTAAGGATAATAGGCATTGAAGAGAGCAAAGATTCCAACTTAAAGTGCCAGTGATATCTTCAACAAAATTATAGAAGAAAACTTCCCTAGCCTAAAGAAAAAGATACCCATGGACATAGAAAAAGCCTACAGAACAACCAAATAGATGGGATCAGAAAAGAAATTCCTTGTCATATAATAATCAAAACACCAAATGCACAAAACAAAGAAAGAATGTTAAAGGCCGTAAGGGAAAAAGGTCAAATAACATGTAAAGGCAGACCTATTAGAATACACCAGACTTCTCACCAGAAACTATGAAAGCCAGAAGTTCCTGGAAAGATAACATACAGACCCTAAGAGAATACAAATGCCAGCCCAAGCTACTATACCCAACAAAACTCTCAATAACCATAGATGAAGAAACCAAGATATTCCATAACAAAAACAAATTTACACAATATCTCTCCACCAATCCAGCCCTTCAAAGATAATAAATGAAAAACTCCAACACAAGGAGGGAAACTACACCCTAGAAAAAGCAAGAAAATAATGTTCTTTTAACAAACCAAAAAGAAGATAACCACAAAAAATAATTCCATCTCTAACAACAAAAATAAAAGGAATCAACAGTCTATTTTCCTTAACATCTCTTAATATCAGTGGATTCAATTCCCCAATAAAATTACATAGACTAGAAGACTAGTTACATAAACGTAACACAACATTTTGCTGCATACAGGAAACCCACCTCACTGACAAAGACAGACACTACCTCAGAGTAAAAGACTGGAAAACAATTTTCCAAACAAATGCTCTCAAGAAACAAGCTGGAGTAGCCATTCTAATATCAAAGAAAATCAACTTCCAACCAAAAGTTTTCAAAAAATATAAGGAAGGATACTTCATACCCATCAAAGGAAAAATCTACCAAGAACTCTCCGTTGTGAACTTCTATGCTCCTAAAGCAAGGGCACCCACATTCATAAAAGAAATTTTACTAAAACTCAAAGCACACATTATACTGCACACAATAATAGTGGGAGACTTCAACACCCCCTTTTCACCACGGAAACAGAAACTAAACTGAGACACAGTGAAAACAACAGAAGTTATGAGACAAATGGATTTAACAGATATCTATAGAACAGTCTATCCTGAAACAAAAGAATATACCTTCTTCTCAGCACCTCATGGTACCTTATCCAAAACTGACCATATAATCAGTCACAAAACAGGCCTCAACAGATACAAAAATATTGAAATAACCCCATGCATCCTATCAGATCACCATGGAATAAGGCTGGTCTTCAATAACAGCATACATAATACAAATCCCACATGCAAGTGGAAGCTAAAGAACACTCTACTCAATGATATCTTGGTCAAGGAAGAAATAAAGAAAGAAATTAAAGACTTTTTAGAGTTTAATGAAAATGAAGGCACAACATGCCCAAACTTACAGGACACAATGGAAGCAGTCCTAAAAGGAAAACTCATAGCCCTGAGTGCCTCCAAAAAGAAACTGCAGAGAGCATACACTAGCAGCTTGACATTACATCTGAAAGCTCTAGAACAAAAAGAAGCAAATTCACCCAAGAGGAATGGACTGGAGGAAACAATCAAACTCAGTGCTGAAATCAACCAAGTAGAAATAAAAAGAACTATACAAAGAATCAACAAAACCAGGAGCTGGTTCTTTGAGAAAATCAGCAAAATAAACCCTTAGCCAAACCAACTAGAGGGCACAGGGACAGTATCCTAATTAATAAAATCAGAAATGAAAAGGGAGACATAACAACAGAAACTGAGGGAATTCAAAAAATCATCATATCCTACTACAAAAGTCTATACTCAACAAAACTGGAAAAGCTGGATGAAATGGACAATTTCCTAGACAGATACCAGGTACCAAAGTTAAATCAGGATCAGATAAAGAATCTAAACTGTCCCATAACCTCTAAAGAAATAGAAACAGTCATTAATAGTTCTCAAACAACAACAACAACAAAAAGTCCAGGACCAGGTGAGTTTAGTGCAGATCTTCAAAGAAGACATAATACCAATACTCTTCAAAATATTTCACAAAATAGAAACAGAATGTACTCTACCCAATGTGTTCTATGAAGCCACAATTACTGATACCTAAACTACACAAAGACCCAACAAAGGAAGATCAGTTTCCCTTATGAATATCAATGCAAAAATACTCAACAAAATTCTCACAAACTGATCACCATGCTCAAGTAGGCTTCATCTCAGGGATTCAGGGATGGTTCAATGTAAAGAAATCCATCAGTGTAATCCACTATATAAACAAACTCAAAGAAGAAAACCATTGGGCCATCTCATTAGATGCTGAGAAAGCATTTGACAAAATCCAATACCCCTTCATGATGAAAACCTTGGAAAGATCAGGAATTCAATGCCCATACCTAAACATAGTAAAAGCAATATACAGCAAACCAGTAGCCAACATCAAGCTAAATAGAGAGAAACTTAAAAGCAATCTCACTAAAATCAGGAACTAGACAAGTCTGCCCACTTTCTCCCTACCTATTCAATATAGTACTCAAAGTCCTAGCCAGAGCAATTAGACAACAAAAGGAGATCACAGGGATACAAATTGGAAAGGAAGAAGTCAAAATATCACTATTTGTAGATGATATGATAGTATACTTAAGTGACCCTCAAAATTCCATGAGACAACTCCTAAACTGGATAAACAACTTCAGCAAAGTGACTGGATATAAAATTAACTCAAACAAATCAGTGGCCTTCCTCTACACAGAAGATAAATAGACTGAGGAAGAAATTAGGGAAACAACACCCTTCACAATAGTCACAAATAATATAAAATACCTTGGTACGACTCTAAGCAAGTGAAAGATCTGTATGATAAGAACTTCAAGTCTCTGAATAAAGAAATCAAAGGAGATCTCAGAAGATGGAAAGATCTTCCATGCTCATGGATTGGCAGGATTAATATAGTAAAAATGGACATCTTGCCAAAAGCAATGTACAGATTCAATGCAATCCTCCTCAAAATTCCAACTCAATTCTTCACAGAGTTAGAAAGAACAATTTGCAAATTCATCTAGAATAACACAAAACCTAGGATATCAAAAGCTATTCTCAACAATAAAAGAACATGTGGTGGAATCACCATCCCTGACCTCAAGCTGTACTTGTGATTAAAAAACAAAAAAACTCTGTGGTACTGGTACAGTGACAGGGAGGTAGATCAGTGGAATAGAATTGAAGACCCAGAAATGAACCCACACACCTATGGTCACTTGATCTTTGATAAAAGAGCTAAAACCATCCAGTGGGGGGGGGGGACACAGCATTTTTCACAAATGATGTTGGCTCAATTGGTGGTTAGCATGTAGAAGAATGCAAATTGGTCCATTCCTATCTCCTTGTACAAAGCTCAAGTCCAATTGGATCAAGGACCTCCACATAAAACCAGATACATTGAAGCTAAGAGAAGAGAAATCGGGGAAGAGCCTCAAAGATATGGGCACAAGGGAAAATTTCCTGAACACAATAGCCCTAAGATCAAGTATTGACAAATGGGACCTCATAAAATTGCAAAGCTTCTGTAAGGAAAAGGACTCCGTCAATAGGACAAAATGGCAACCAACAGATTGTGAAAAGATCTTTACCAATAGAGGTCTACTATCTAATATATACAAAGAACTCAAGAAGTTAAACTCCAGAGAACCAAATAACCCTATTAAAAATGGGATACAGAGCTAAACATAGAATTCTCAACTGAGGAATACCGAATGGCTGAGAAGCACCTAAAGAAATGTTCAACATCCTTAGTCATCAGGGAAATGCAAATCAAAACAACCTTGAGATTCCACCTCACACCAGTCAGAATGGCTAAGATCAAAAACTCAGGTGACAGCAGATGCTGGCAAGGATGTGGAGAAAGAGGAACACGCCTCCATTGCTGGTGGGATTGCTTTCCTGTGGGTGCTTTGCAGTAAGTGGAAGAAATTGGTTCATACAATGGGAAGGGGGCCACTTGCATCACACAGATGCTGAAGATGCCACTAAATATGCCAGTGTGCAGGGCAGCACCCCCTGAAAGTTCCCAATACTCAGTGCAAAATGTCGCTACTGCAAAAGGTGATCAACCTTGTAGAAGAATACAAAATTATAACAGTGTGAATATTTAAAAGCAAAGGGGCCTGTGGAGCAGGTGGACTGTGCCAGCAGACAGAAGAACTGGTAAAGTTAAAATAAAGCAGGTTTGAAACCCCAGTAAGTCTCATAATTAAGAGCTATAGGTGTTAGAATCAGCTCCTGGCCAGACTCTACCTGTCCTGGAGCACGTGACCAGGATAACCCACTAAGAGGACCATGACAACCAGTCACATAGCATGAAAACCTGGAGTTCTCCATGCTAATGAGGTATCTTGATAGGCCCTGAGTGTTTAGCCAATGAGTATCCCTTGCTAGGCATCCCTTCCTATAAAAGGTATTTAATTCCTGGTTCACCCTGACTAAGACATGTACATTCATATCTGCCATGAATAGAACAGTTTGGACAAATAAGGACCATCGTCTTTATCAAGAATCACCTCAAGGAGTGGGGATGCTTTCATCATAAAGAGCCATGCCTACATCTCCTGTGAAAGGCCTCTCTTCCAGCCCCTCCATACGTTTGGCAGTTCCTTGGAGCCAAGCCAGATTCTACACTGTCCCAACTCCTCACGGGTCCCAGTGGCATCTGGGTACACGGGAGATTGAGACCCACAGCATCCTTCCCAGATCTCACAGACTGGGACCCCTTCTTAGACTATGTTCTGCCCCCTGAGTGACATTCCTGCAGTGCTCCAGTTCTGAGCAGTGAGGCAGAAACACAGACAGTCCGAAGAGTGCTTATTAGATGTACATGTTGGGCCTTTGGTTATATTTCAGCTTATTTTACTTGCTTCCCCCCACCACCCGAAGCAAACTTGAACAAGACATTTAATCTTTCGAGACCTCGCTTAACGATTATCTAACACTTATCTTACCATTTGACATTTTTCTATATTTGAAAAGAGAAATGAGGGCTTGGCCTGAAGTCCCTTTCCTTAGTTCAAACTGTGTGGAATTGGATTGATCATGTGAGTCAATCCAAGCTGGAAATGCTTTTTGTGCCAGGTAGTGGCCAAGAGGCCCAGGGGAGTGAACGTGCGTACAGATGTCCCACCAGTACCTGGAAGGTCGCAACCGCGCTGCTTAAATGTATATTGAATCCAAAGTTTTATGAGCACCATCTTCAGGGCCTAACAAGAACAAATACTTTTTAAAAAATCAGTATTGTAACATGTGTTATCTATTTTAAGGCAGTTGTTAAAATTACATCTAATGCTATTACAGATCACAAACATTTTCTCCTTAATTTTTGCATCAATGACATTTTGCTGCCATTAAGCACCAATGTTTCTATGGAGCTGCCTCCTCCTCACTGAGAGCAATGGGAACACGTGCACATCAGCAATGAGCTGAGTACTAACCCACTTCTTCCCCACTGCCTTTCCTCAATAGGTTGTAGCCACTGAAGAAGATCTCATCCCGCCAAGTTTGGTGGAGCCAGCCCCCAGAGCAGATGGGTTAGACTACAGAATCGCAGCTCACATTGTGTCGATCCTGCCTTCACTCTGCCTCTCCGAAAAGGAAAAGAAGGTCCGAACACGAGCGAGCCAAAAAGCTTTTGTACCTTGAAACAAACAAAGTGTGCATTCTCTCATTGAATTGATATTATTTTAATTTAAACAGAATCTCCGTGAGATATTCTTAACTGAAGGAGAGAGTGAAAGCAAAGCCCTGCCCAAAGGCCCCCTCCTACTGAACTACCACGACGCGCATGCCCACAAGAAGTATGCACTGAAGGTAATAACTAGGACCCTCCCTCTCATAGTGAATGTAAGGAGGTGTGTTTGTTATTCATTACTTGGGGGAATCTCATTGGATGATCTTACCAACCAATGCTAATGAGATCTCATGTATAGGATAGATGAAGATGAAGGCTCAGAAACAGGAGTGGACAGGAGCAAAATATGTCAGCAAAGAGCACTTGGCCTAATCACAGGGGTCCAGTTAACCACGGGCTTGATTGTCACCACCATTACATGTGCATTAAAGCTTTATAATCAGGTACTGAAAAATTAACTGAGAGGTTAAGAGTACTTGTGGCTGGTCCAGAGGACCCAAGGTTAATGTATTAAACCCAAGTCAGGGAACTCAGAACTGGGGCTAACTCCAGCTCCCGAGCCTCTTTCCTGGCCTCCAAGAGCATCCACACAGAGACATACACATATGCACATAAATATAAATGATTCTCAAAAAAAAAAGTCATGGGCATTTTCTTTAAATATCTGCTGCTATGAAAGACTAGTGGAGGCCAACAAAGGATTTCAGGAAAGACAGATAAATCCACTCCAAACGTAGGCTGCTTGTCACCAGGAATGGAGGCCCACTTGTGCTCCAGAAACTTCTGGAAAAATGATAACTAGATTTTGGGCCTTATTATGAATACGAATTTGTCTCCCTCAATTACTTGTGATGTTCCCTGTTTCCAGATGAGAGTGAGGATATCACGTTTGGCCTTCTCCACACACATAAGGCATGTAACAGCTCTCGTTAGTCTCTTCTGTCATGTTGCTTTCCCTCTTTCTTTTTCTTTTCTTCTTTTTTCTTTTTCTTTTTTTATTTTTTGGTAAGGACCAAAAGAATTTTGACCCAGTTCAAGTTGAGCAGGAGATGCAGTCCAAGCTGCCACTGTGGGAATTCCTTCAGTTCCCTCTTCCCCCTCCGTGGAACAGCACTAAACGGCTCGCCACTATTCATGAGCTTATGCATTTCTGTACGAACGGTGAGTATCTTGCTTTGGCTGATACCCAATTTATTAATAGCCCTTAAATTGCACCCTTATTCCCCAAAAGCATTTTGATCATCGAAAGACCTTCCAGAGGCCTTGGCAATGTCACTAGCCATGTGGAAACTCTGGCGTGTAACATTATGCACTTTGATGTAGTAGATTTTCTTTCCACTGTGTTTTCTTAATCCCCTGAGCCCCACGGTTCCCCCTGGTGTCATTAGAGACGATGCAATCCATCCTACTTACCAGGAGGAATGGTTCGTGTATCTGTAAAAACTTAAAAATGAACAAGAACCTCTTGTCTCAAGTTACCATAGTCCCTTTCCCAGAAAATAGACAAATAGACAGACAGATAGATAGATAGAAACAGATAGAAATAGATAGGCTTCACCAAGGAATGGAGCCCTTTATCATTGTAGAAATCCACACAAGTCATATAGCACAGTGGCATTAGCTGCGGAAGGAGAAGCAAAAGCCCGAGCAGGTGACTTTGCCCCAACTAAGCAATTATCAGTCTGGAGTCTCATACTCCAGTCTCAAGCACACAGGTCACTTTTGACTTCTAGAACTGTGCTCAAAGGCAACTTAAACTATCCTTGTCTCTAGCCTGACTCGATAGATTGGTCACAACACTTATATGTGTCTATCTAGCGGTACTGATAAAATGCAATCACTGAATGATTCTCGGTAGTAGATTGGGAAGTCTCCAGGAAACTTGCATCTGCACCCCATGCTGAAGAGCACAAAGGAAACCCTGTCTGAAGCAGATCTCCACCTCTTAAGTGGGAAACCGAGTTTCTACTCAACATTTGACAGAAGATGTCGAAGCCTGGACCATCTCTCTGTTTATCCAATCACATGGTTACCCTGGGGCTTCCCCACTACTTGCAATGTGGCTGGGGTGAGAGAACAGAAGAGATCATGGGTGGTGGTTTTAAATACAAATCTCTCTTGTCAGTGTTCTTTATAGAAGTGAAGTGTTCAATTCTCTCTGCATGTCTCTGCCTCCCAAATCCTTTTGAGAGCTTCCCTAACCGAGAATCAAGAATGGCCCTCATCTGTCTTTACAAAGCAAGTTTTTCAGAACAACCATATATCTTAGCCATGTTCCCTTCTGTGCTGAGAAATGGCATGCAGCCAATTGTTTTCTTCTCTATACCTTGAGTCACTCCACAGTTCTTTTTTTTTTTTTCCAGGTTAGAGAAAAGAAATAGAAGGTCTGGGTCTGGGAATTTGGCTGGAGTGTCTATTTAGTGTATTGTGAGCACTTTGTTAGATCACCCCTGCACAGGAGGGTGGGAAGGAAAGAAGAAATGGTGTGCTCTGGGAGGCAGGAGAGCAATCGAAAACTCCTGTCCAATGCTATCCTGAGATTGAATTCAGAAAACATTATTTATATCCAGAGATTTAATTTCATTTTTTAGTACTGGCAATTGAATCTATGACTAGGCGAATGCTAGACAGTTTCCCTACCAGTGAGCTACACTGTCAGCTACAGAATTTGAAATATGAAGATATAGTATAGAATCATAAAAATCTCCTGGCTCAAATGAACATTGAGACTTACCTAGTCCAAATGTATTTCCATCTCATAAAAAATCTGAAATCCTGGCAAGCTAAACCATTTATTGTAGGGTTGTAATAATAGTGTCGACCCACAAGGGAAGTTCTGGCCCCTAAGTAGCTCTCACAAGCATCCTTTCCTTATGTTACTGAGCTGAAGGGAGGGCAAACATCATATGATGTCTATTTGCCTTCTTGGTGCCATAACTGACCCTAGTCCTGGGCATAGCGGGTTGAGTACACAGCCTCTTGTCAGCATACCACTAAAGAATGGGTAGATTCAAGCTAACCTTTCCCCATGAGAGGAAGGAGAGTAGGAGGGAGGTGACATTCTAGAATTGAGGATGATGCGGGGGGGCGGGGGGGGGGTGATAGGAAGTTAAAGAGGAACAGGGGAAGGAGAGCATGATCAAAATCTATTTGTATGCATGCATGAAACTCTCAAAGACTTTTTTAAAGAAAGGGAAATTATAAATCAATGTTTCTAATGAATGTAGGTATTAAACTCATCAAAAAAGATCTTAGCACACCAAAATCAGCAACACATTAAAAGACACACACACACATCTAGAATCCCATCTCATGTCAGTGTACTCTTAGGACTCTGTACTGCAGACGATACCCTGCAGTCACCCTGCTTCATTTTTACTGACACCCCACACCTACCACCAGGCTGGGCCATCACCCTGGGCTATTTCAGTGGCTTTCCAGCCACATTCTGTGCTTTCACCTCTCATTTGTGAATCTTTTATCCATGGAAGGACCAGAACACCCTTTCTGGGATGTTCATCAGGTCTTATCTTCAATCCAAATCTTCTAACATTCATCCATTTTGCAAAACCAAAGCTATCAACCAGGCCCTGAGAAGACCCTTCCCTGCCAGTCTTTCATTGGCCTGTTCCACTGTGTCTACAATGGCCTTACTGCTTCCTTGAAGCACCAGTCATACAAAAGCCTCTAAAACTCTGTCCTTGCCAAGTTCCAAGCCTCTTGTCACGTGTTCCTTCTTCTTTCTCATTTTTGTCTTGTCACCTAAACTCCCCACCCCGCCCTGCCCCGCCCCATCCCATCCCAGTCTCCTGTGTTCCACTCTCACTTCTGATGTCCTGATTGGCTTCCTTTGTCATCATCATCTGCTGTCGGGTGTGTATTTGTCTCTCTTTGGCCACTATAATGGTGTTGTACGGCAGCTGGGAGCCCCATCACTTTATTCACCAGCTTTCATTGCAGTTGCTAACACCCAGTGGATACTCAGGAATGTATTTATTATTATTACTTTTGTTTGTCTGTTTTGGGGTTTTGAGAATAATTTGAGGTTGCCTGGAATGCATGATAATCCTCTTGCCTCAGGCTGCTGACTACTAGAATTTTAGTTGTGTACCACCATACCCAGATTATAAAAAAAAAAATGTTTATTCAGTAATTCCTTTGCCTCTTTCTTGTTTCTCTTCTGGATCCCTATGTTGTTTTTCTATGATGCTCAATTCATCTTAGGGGTGGGGTACAGAGCATGAAGATGATCTAGGAGTCACTAATCCAGAACAATCTATTTGACTGTTATTTTACTGTAATCTCATTAAGTTGTTTTTTGTTAGTCTCTTCCATCTTGAACTTTGAAAGTTTGAGATTCTTCCTTGAATCTTAGGCATCTGTAGCAAAACCAGGATGTCACTGATAGCTTAGTGACTATATGCTGAACACAGGTGAACAGAGACAACTGATGAATGTTAAACTGCAAGCATGAAAAATAGTAGTTCTTACATTTGGCTTTTTCTGAACCTGAGTGGATAGAAAAACCTAAGTATTATGACCTGTGCTAGACACAATGGCAAATTCTAAAAGGCAATCTATGCCCATAAAATCTTAAATATACGCTATTTAAACGAATATAAGTAACCTGAAAAGTTCAGGCATGTGAATATGGGTAACAAACATTGATTAAGGTTATGAAGCTGTTTTGGGGGAGTGTCCTTCGGATCTCTTATATCTTTTTATTTTTTTTAAATATGAAGAGTTTTTTTTTTTTTTTTTTTTTTTGGTTTTTCGAGACAGGGTTTCTCTGTGTAGCCCTGGCTGACCTGGCACTCACTTTGTAGACCAGGCTGGCCTCGAACTCAGAAATCTGCCTGCCTCTGCCTCCCGAGTGCTGGGATTAAAGGCGTGCGCCACCACGCCCGGCTTTTTTTTTTGGTTTTTAAACACAGGTTTTCTCTGTGTAGCCGTGACTGTCCTGGACCTCACTCTGTAGATTAGGCTGGCCTTGAACTCAGAATTCTGCCTGCCTCTGTCTCCCAAATGCTGGGATTAAAGGCATGTACCATCATTGCCTGGCAGATCTCTTATATCTTAACTGTGATTTTCTTAGTTCCCACGCCTTTGATATTTGTTGAAGACTTCTGAAGCCTGTATTTAAAGTCAGGCCAGCACCCGTGATGGCATGAACCCCTGGTGCCCCTCAGTTAGTCCCTGTGTCAGCCTTGTATTATGCACTAACACGAGCCGTTCCCTGAGGCAGGGGTCATGCTCTTTTACAGAAGTTCTGAGCTGGAATGAAGTAGAACGAGCCTTCAAGGTATTTACTTTTGAGAGCCTGAAGCTCTCAGAGGTGGATGAGGAAGGGAGGCTCAAGCCCACACAGACGACCAGTGAGACAGATGTTGAAAATTTCAACATTCCTTGGGACAACCCTGCCAAGTTCGCTAAGCTGATAAGGCAGCGGTACATTCACAGGATGAGCGTGCAGAAGGCCCCGCCAGTAGTAGTAGGTACGCTGCATGGAAGGGAGTGGGTGGGGCAGCCATCCTGGCACTGTGTCTAATGGATGCTCTTCATCCCGACTAGAGACTGAAAACACTGAGAGAACACTATTTGTGAACAAGAATTTTGCCAAAGCTGAGCAAGATGCACAAGGAGATGAAAATTCCCCAAATTCTGACGAGCCTGCTGCTATCAGTGTGACCGGTTCTACTTCCAACTCCACAAAACCCTGGAATTCTAGTAATAGACAGTTCTCAGAAAAAGAGACCAGTGGGTCCATGTGGCCCCAGCCAGAGTCCATGGGTAAGTGAAAGTGCGCATAGACTCTGCTATGCTATGACAGAAACAAAGAGACAAGTTCAAAAGATATCATTTAAATGTAAGTGTTTCTTCAAATGATGAAAAAGATTCAGTATTTAAGTAACTGGTTAAGAAAACACACTGAGTCCTCCCTTTTAAATTCTGTTTTTCAAGGGATCCTCTCGGTTCCCTCCTCCTAGCAAAAACTCAAAAATTACTTGGGTTAATTAACTAATTAATTTAAAATTTAAATTAATTAAACTTAATTTAAATTAATTAATACAGCAAAGAATTACAATATTCACCATCAGTACTTCATAATTGCTTGGTAACAGTACTTTAAAATTACATATAATGATGGAACAAAATGCCAAGTATACAATCTGCCACGAGACCAGAACTCTGTGAACGTACCTTCCTCTTTGCTCCTATTTTAGTTGTGGACATTACTCTTCTCCTCGGGTACAATCCTGTAAATAATGCTGCTGGGAGGAGACAGAAGGGCACTGGATTAAATGTGCATGTGCTGCCTTGTACACTGCTGTCAGCAGCCTGCCTGAGACACAGCTCCTGTATTCCCTGCACATCACTCTCAGCAGCAGCCTCCTACTAGACAAGAGTGAGCCCTGCTTCACACACCTCCGCTACAGCACTCCTTATCCTAAAACCTCTGCTTCACACACCTCTGCTACAGCCCTCCTTATCCTAAAACCTCTTTGTGTTTTGTCCCTTTCCCCTACATTCTGTGCTGTATCCAAGAGATGTCATAACTGAGCTACACATCCCTTGCGTCGTTACGCCTTGCTATTTTCTGTAATCATTCCTATGCCCAGTGAGCCCTCCACAGCCACAGCTTGTTGAAGGTCATAACTATGTTGATTTATGAAATATCAACTTTCTTTTCGGCTGTGCAACAAATTGCAGCAAATTTACAGGACTGAAATTACACAGAACATATATTCTCATAATACAGTGACAGTGGATGTTAGTTACAAAAGTGATATGGAA
Organism: Mus caroli; assembly: GCF_978045245.1. Taxonomy (NCBI): domain Eukaryota; kingdom Metazoa; phylum Chordata; class Mammalia; order Rodentia; family Muridae; genus Mus; species Mus caroli. Next base: position 60,620,546 of record NW_028227258.1, on the reverse strand, counting down.
GTACCATGTGCCTGAAATTAAGAAATACTCATACATATCCACACCTTGGTGAAGGCAAGGGTTACAATAGGAATTTGGACCTATTTCAAAGTGAGTAATAATGAAAACACTGGGTGTAAAAAAAATATATAGAATGCAGCTAAAGATTCTGTCTGGACACTGACAGCTTTGAATTAATGAATTCCAAAAGAATCCGAAAGTCAAAAAGTTAACTAGTTAAACTCAACCTCAAGTTATTTAGCTATATGCAAAGGCCACAGTAAAGAAACCATCAAGGTGGCTGGTCCATTACTACAGGGTAATTTGTTTTAACTGTGTGTGTGTGTGAGACAGAGAGAGAGAGAGAGAGAGACAGAGACAGAGACAGAGACAGAGACAGAGACAGAGAGAGACAGAGAGAGACAGAGAGAGACAGAGAGAGACAGAGAGAGACAGAGAGAGACAGAGAGAGACAGAGAGAGACAGAGAGAGACAGAGAGAGACAGAGAGAGACTCAGACACATCTGGAAAAGTCTAGAGCTGAGAGAAAAAGGAACAGACTGGATCTGACCAGTGCTAGAGAAACAGAACACGAAAAAAAGAAATCACTTATGTTATAAGGAACATAAACATCTGGGAAGAAGGGATCTTGTGAGCTGCAGACAGCCTGGGAGTTCAGGGTAAAGGGGGAGGTGAGAAGATGAGGGGACTTGGAATGTGTAACTGGTCCTTGTGTTTGGGGACTGAAGGAGCCTGGAGACCAGGATGTGTCTATGGAAAGCCCTATGTCCCTTCTGCTTCCTTTGGCAGATAGACAGACAGGCAGCTGTTTCACAAGTTCCTGAGGAATGCTGGCTTTTATCTAACCATCAGAAATCCTTCTACAGGTGTAGGTTCTTAGGGATACCTGGCATTAAAAATGAAAAGAGTACAGGGGATAAAGTCAGTGGTGGAGCCCTGGCCTGGTATCCCCAAGACTCCAGGTTCAATGCCCACTGCCACCAGAACAGAAAGTGGAGGCAAACAATTTTATTCTACTAAATTTAAAAATGAAATGGGCAAATTACTGAAATTTTGAAATTTACCAAAAGTGATCAAACAAGAGAAAATCTTAGTTTTGTAAACAAATTATCTAGTTGTTCAAAAACTGCCCTAAGTTGGACATTACCAACCTGGAAGTGGTATGCCATTGGCAAATGATGCCAAATCCTCAAAAGCACAGACTACTGTAACCTCAACAAAAATTATTCCAGAAAATAGAAGATACAATATCCTCCCTTAGTGATTTTGTAAGATTATCATAAACATTATAATGAATTTTACTAAGATGGTCAGAAAAGAAAAAGAATACTCAGTAATGAGCATAGATATAAAATTCTGCTGTAAAATATGAGAAAGCCTAACGAGAGAGAAGACACCAAACAATAATAGTATCTCCCAACAAAGTTACATTTTAAGATCAGGAGGAAAATACATACACTGTAAAAAAAAATATGATTTATTAATTAACATATTATTGAATAAAACAGATCAGTGTCTAGATTATAATTATAAAAACATTTAAATTCCTATGGTAACCAATGAAAAAAGTCTTAGTGAACATCAATTTTTTGAATGTTGTTCTTAGAACAATAAACATTATATGCCACAGTGAAAATAGCCCTTTCCCTTTATGATCGGGGTGCATCCCAGGCCAAACAACTCATCCACAGAAAGTAAGATAAAAGTATGGCTTCAAAAAGAAAGAAACATGTACCAGTATCTGTAACTATATGGGAACCTAAACAATCCCCTACACACTCAGATGCAGACAGCTGCAGACTTACCAGAGGAGCCTGTGTTTGTTGTGTGAAACGGTCATACCGTGGGATCTTTCCTGTGTGCGTGTGTCTCAGTGTACAGTAAGTGGTAAAAGACACATTGAAGGTACCTGCAAGCACCCCCAAAACTACAGGAGTTAAACTGGTGTTGACTATGGTGATCTTGAGATATCTGAATGAGAGGAGAAGAAAAGGTGAGAAGGGAGGAGATTTTTCAAAGGTGGCCTGCTAGCTGTCAGCAGGGTAAGTACTGGAGGGAGAGAAAACAGAAGTTGGTGCTGATTTAGTCTCGCTCTGCTGTACCCCAAGTTCCATGCCTCAGCATGTTACTGCTTTATAGAAACCCTGAACCTATATGCAACACGCTATCACCTCAGTTCAAGAGAGGAGAAAGCCAAAGCAAACAGGTTTAAATTTCTTGTTCCAGCACATACAGATAGGAAACAACAAAGCAGTGCCCTCTACCTTGCCTCAGAACAAGGCTCCCTAGACCCCAGAAACTCATTATGCTTCCTAATAGTTTGGCCATGTCCTGAATTTTTTTGTCTTGCAGAATTCTTTTTTTTTTAATTAGGTATTTTCTTCATTTACATTTCAAATGCTATCCCAAAAGTCCCCCATACCCTCCCACACACACACTTCCCTACCCACCCACTCCCACTTCTTGGCCCTGGCGGTCCCCTGTACTGAGGCAAATTCTTACCCCTTATCCTGGTTTCGTTGCCTGTTTCTTCCTTCCCAACAGTAGATTCCTTCTATGTCCTAAGTATGATTACCTGGTAGCCTCGCTCACAACACACACACAGGCACACACACACACACACACACACACACACACACACACACACAGGCACACACAGGCACACACAGGCACACACAGGCACATACACATGCATAGAGGTATGGGGAGAGATAGAGAGAGAACCAGAATAAGTTAACCCTGTTTGTTAGGACGTCATACCTCCTGGATGCAAACAAGCATATGATAGAGGTCACTTTGTGTTACCATGGAACCAGAATCCCCTGGGAGAGGAGTGGGGAGACAGAGGTGTTTGTTTAGCTCTGTTTTGTTTTTCTGCAGGCAGCTCTCCAGTAGAGCTTTCTTTCCCCAGGCAACTTTTGCCACCTGGTGGTCAAACCACTCACATGGTGTGGTGGAGCCATTGGAGAGTGAAGGACTCAGCCACTATCAATCCTCAGGCTGAACTATGACTTTCAGAGTATGTCCCGAGAACCCAGCAATTTTGAGGGTGGATTCCTAGTCCTACAAGCTTCCTCATGGAGAATGCAGACTTGCACTCAGGAGCACGCAGATCTGAGCAGAGGAGGTGGTCAACTGTGTATGCCTGTGACCCCTAGGAGGAGGAGGAGGATGTCTGAGCTTCCATTTTCTTCCTTACTCTAGCTTATACTTCAAAAGCAACCACTCTAATTCCATTTAAATGAAGCAGAAATCTTGTCTGTGTTTCCCTGCACAATCACTTTGGTATCACGTACATTGATGTGCCTGTTTCTGGACATGAAGTGCTGAATATTTGTCCTTCTCCTCACCAAACCCAGGGTTTCCATCTGAGACTGGTTTTGAACTTGACAGGGCCCACTGGATATTTATGAAAAACCTGAGAGTTGATAACCATAAGGCTGTAGGTTTAGATGTGCCCTTTATGCTTGTTGGGTGTTTTTTTAATAAAGTACGCGCTTTGCAGAGGGATCTTGTTATCTCTAAAGTAAAACAGATTAGGAAAGCTGTTTTTCAAAGGGACGGGGAAGCGTCCATTTCCAGATGTGTCAAAGACTACTGAATCACACTGTCAAAGGATTATGTGGTTGACATCAAGAATCAGACAAGAGAAATGAATGGCTTTTATTCTACTGTGAAATCAGGAGCTCAGCTTAGTATTAAAATGTTCTTTCCTTTGACAAAAATCACTGGTGTATAAGTTTTGAACATACTTTCTAAAGAGTTGGTTTTGTTCCTGGATCTTTAGACCCAAGAGGGAATATCAAATCTCTCAGAAATCTGGCAGGCCATAGGATAGAAGAATTTTTATTCTACAGATTTCATAGCAATTGCTCCAAAGACACAGGGGACATCATGGTCTATTTAGAATCATAGTTGGCCTGAGTTCTGTCTTCAGTGGATATGTTTGTACAAATGCTGAACTAAATTGGCTTTAACATCTTCTGCTAAGAGGGAACATCCATTCTGTCACCTGCAACAACCGAGGGACAAAAGGAAACAAGGACCAAAAATGTACATAGATGTTCTCTTGAGGTGGAAAAGCATTAGCCAGTCCTTGGTAGGCATGGGTACCTTACCACTCTAAAATCCCATTTGTGGGTCTCTTTGCAACAAAAAGAAAATGTAAGTCTAACGCTCACACTCAGAATAGCCTTTCAAATAGATTTGCTTCCACATTTTTGTTTTCCATATGATTCTGCCACCCCTTCTAGTTTCATATGTCACATAGATTCACCCCATTCAATCAGAAGAAAAACAAAACAAAACACCACTGACTGCCCCCGCCCCCCCTGCCAGGTGCTGGCTACATAGCATGCACTGAGGGCACAGCCTTGTTCTCCAGTGACTTGAGGCAAAGGGGCAGACCATGAGCAAATAGGACCCCACCCCATCAATGCTGTGATTTATAATGAAGCACAGCAAGAGACAGAAGTTCTCAGGAAGGTGGCCAGAGTGTGAAATAGGTGAATAACTTAGAAGAAAATATGGCAGAGGAAAAGCCGAATATAGAACTGCCCACACATAACAAGCTGGCCAGTCAATCTGAAGTGGGGAAAACAAGAGCTGGGAGGAGTGTATTGGAGGAGGGAGGCTGCACACAGCTTTGTAGCATGGAATTTGCAATTATTCTCAAGCCAATAAAAAGCCAGGTTGGCTCAGCCACTCAGCAACACCAAAGTATGCTCCCGAAAGACTTTCCCTCTCAAGAGTACTCCATTTGTTTCATCAGATGTGGGGGACATGACAAGAGGTATTTCCCCGGGATTCTCTGTGGTGTCTTATTAACCCTGGTGCACTTCATGAGGTAAAAATCGCCAGCATAGACCTGCTCCTTTCTCATCTATTTAGATGGCTGCTCCTTCCTAGCTAAGGATGCTATCACTCTTGTTCATGGGGTAGCTGATGTGCCTTGCTCCTGGTAGGGTACACTGGAATCCAGGTACCCACTGACTTACCCATTTAACTGATACCTGTTAAACTCTACCTGTCAATGTGCACAGGCTCCTTAAATGATACATTAATGAGTGGCCAGAAGATCTCAACAGAATGGTAGAATGCTATCACTCTAACAGGTGAATTCATTCCTAGTTCTCCTGTTTATATGACCTCACCCTTCTATCATCTATCCGGCAAGGCTCACAGAAGTCTGCAGAAGCTTTGTAAGGGTCACCAGAGGGAGGTGAATGGACACAGTGAATCCATGATCTAGCTTAGCCAGTAAATGTTTGCAGTTTGTGAAGGCAAAGGCTGCACTGCAAGAAGTGAGCAATATACAGTCCAAAGGAAGAATGGCTGGCGTGATTTAGTGCACACCAGATTAGAAGCCAGGTTCTTTTCAAAGACTCTAAGTAGGCACTGACATAGAATTATCGACACAAACACCTTTTTGGAGGCACGAAACCTGCCTCTCAGGAATTACCTTTTTAGCACGGAAACATAGATCATATGGGCAACCAAAGAGCCACAGCGCTGGCCAGAGGCAAGAACAAAGCCCAAACACAACTGCATATTGCTGTCTTTGATTTACAGATCAGACCATGGACACTGAGATCAAAGATGAAGCAGCCACAAAGGATGATTCTCCTGAAAAAGTAAGGAATCATTTTCCTTAAAGTGTAGATGACGAGTAAGATGATCTGAGGAAACTCCTGACCAAAGGTGGGGGGGGGGAGAAAGAGAGAGAGAGAGAGAGAGAGAGAGAGAGAGAGAGAGAGAGAGAGGAGAGAGAGAGGAGAGAGAGTTGTAAAAGGAAAATATTGATGCCAGGGTGATGTTATTTAGACATCCCATTCCAACCCCATCTGGAGTGAAAGGGGTTAAACTTACTAGCCTCTCTAACTGAAGTAAAACTTCCCAGCTCCCTGCCCCTCTCTAGACAGTGTGGCTTGGCAACCTCACAAACACCTGCTGACCATACAGCCCATGTAGAACTAACACTGTCTTGAAGTGAGTTCAGAAAACCTGCCTATAATTGCTAACAGGACTCCGAAGAGTATAACCTAACAATAAAAATATTTAGGTTATGTTGCACATTTGAAAAAAAAAAAAAAAGAGTCAAAGGCGTACTTCTTTCTGGCAGCAGCCCTCCTAAAATGTTGCCATATGGCGCTATACATATGCAGATTCCCACAATTAAACAGGGTGCATGGGGGTGAGTCCACAGAGCCTGACAGGGCTCCATTTGGACTCACATAAATTTGAGCTGAAAGTGTGTTCCTGTGATTTCTTCTTTCTTTCTTCCTTCCTTTTTCTTCCTTCCTTCCTTCCTTCCTTCCTTTCTTTCTCTCTTTCTTTCTTTCATTTTTTTTTAAAGAAACCCAAGAAGATGGTGGTGGAAGCCGACATAGAGGACATTAAAAAAACACAACAGCGCAGTTTAATGGACTGGAGCTTTACCGAATATTTTCAGCCAAAAGTCCTGCTTCAGGTATTTATGGGCTGTGATTCTCCAGGAGAGGCACAAGGATAGTTCTGGAGAGGTGAGCTGTAACTGTGAACAGTTCACTTCTGGGTCACTCTCTCAAATCTAGCTCAACTCAGTACTCACATTGACTTCGGCTACAAAACGAGTTTGTTCCCACACTGAGCTGTGCATTCCCAGGAAATCCCCCAAATGGTTGGAAATACTTCTGCTTCCATAAAGACATCTGTACTAGGAAGCAATGCCATCCCCTCTCCCCTCCCCCCCACTCCTCTCCTATTTAGACTTCATTGTGCTTCATGGTGCTTTCTGTTTTGATGAACTGGTCAATGGTAGCTGTGATAGTCGGCTGTTACTGCACTAAGTGCTGTGTGCTAGGCCGTGGCTGGTATATATTGTAAGGAATAAGCCTATGACATAGAAATTGTTAAGTCGTAGATACCAAGGCACCTTGACCAAAAGTCTGTTGCTAAGTGAGAAACAGGAAGAAAACAACCAAGAAAGGGATGTGCTCCATCCAAACATGCTTTTAACTGCTATAAGAAAAACAATAGTAAGAAATCCAGAAATGAACGCATGCTCGTTTTAGATTTTGCAAAACCTGTGCTCAGAGGATTTATCTTTCTAATTTGAATCTCATTTTGATTGGATTTTACATCCCAGTATTTTTACAGCCAGGAAAATCTACAAGGCCATGGTATGAAAAAAAATAACAACTTCCGAGCCTTATCAATAGTAAAGAAAAATGGTCTTCTGCATAAAAGAAATTAAACAAAAAAGAAGACAGAGTCTCATGGAACTCATGGAACTCCACCCACATGTAGCTATAGGGGCCAAACACACTAGGTTTCAAAGACTTGGCACGAAATAATGATATATCTTGCTCATAATTTTTATATTCACTATACATTGGAATGATAGCATTTCATATATTGAATGAAACAAATACAGATTTTACCTGTCTCACTTTTCAAAATGTAGCAACTATAAAATTTAGAATTACATGTGTGGCCCCATTTGTGAGTCATTTTTGTGATTTAGACATTTACACCATTTCTGTTTTCTCCCCAATGTGTCTCTCCCTCAGTGGGAACTAGGGTCCTCTGCTCTTTATCCCCCTGGCTCACCTTCTATGGGTTGCCACCTGCTCTTCTGCTGCAGTAGGGGACAGACAGTCGCCTCCTAAACTAGACTGACAAGGGTACCTGTGAGGTCTCACCACGTCAGTTTTAATTTACCCCCATCCTCACCTTGTGTTGAAATGTCCTAACTATCAGACTGCTTTGGGTTTCACTCTGGTCCATTCTCTATAATTCAAATATTTCACTCACTTGATCAGAAGGCCGAGAGACCTGTAGCAAATCTTACTCTAATTTAAGAAGAAAGTTTTGTCTCTTGTGTTCATTTGTGTGTCCTGGAACCGTGCCTGACACTTAGCTCTCTTTCTGCTGATCGTTTCTTGCTGGGGTGGATCATTTCTTGTTGGCTTCCAGTTCTGGCTATCAAACCCAGGCCCTTGCTTCTATCAGGCAAGCACATCACAGTGAATTACAGCACCACCACTGTTCACTCTTCGTGAACTACATGAGACCAACAATAACATGTAAAGAGCAAACCCCAGTCGGTAAAAAGGGAAGATAATACAAACACTCCCAATGCTGAGAACCTGTGATGGCTGTGGAAATCGCACCACTACATTCCCCAACAGTCAAAGATGGCAGAGCTGCTGTTGTCGAACAGGAGGGGCACATGTTCACTGTAAGCAAACATTTGTTTCCTAGGTTTATGTCTCAAAGGAATTTGCCTTTCAAAAATAGTAGGTAAAAAGTGGGTTGTAAGGCAATTGTATTTTAACTGCCTCAGAAAGCAGATGTCAACTTTTAAGAGACTCTGCGTGGAAACACTCATACAAATAACTAGACTGGGAATAAATGTATTATTTACAATTTATTACTAGTATAGAAATGAGGCACAACTGAAACAAACTTTTCCTGGCAGTGCTTGCAATTCACTGAGATTATCCGCATGGCAGAACACACAAAGCTACATATGGCAAATCGGCACTGAAAACACCCCCACGGTGTCCACTTCCTTTTCCTGTGGCCACATTCCTTCTTGTTGACTGACACTGAGAAGGAAACAGGACATGCAGCGATGCCTTTGTGCCCTCTGCTTGTGGCTCCTGCTACAGTGCAGGCTTTGAGTGTTCTAGTTCATAACAGGCCAGAGGTACAGCAGCATCTATCAGAAAGACCATGCACTTCATTTACTATAGCCGTGCAGTATATAGAAGGCACAGTGAGAGAGAGAGAGAGAGAGAGAGAGAGAGAGAGAGAGAGAGAGAGAGAGAGAGAGAGAGAGAGAGAGAGAGAGAGAGAGAAATCAGAGCTGGAAGATAGCTGGCTTCAACTCCAGAACCTACAAAACCCTCTTCCTGGCAGCTCCCTTATCATGCTGGCAAATGAGACCTGATATTTAGAAATAAAAAAAGATGTTAGTTAGTACCTTAGTCTACTCAGGCTGCCATAACAAAATACTTCAGGCTGGGACACTTAAATAGTAGAAAGTGTCAGCATGTAAGATGTGTGTACTGGCTAGTTTTGTGTCAACTTGACACAGCTGGAGTTATCACAGAAAAAGGAGCTTCAGTTGAGGAAATGCCTCCATGAGATCCAGCTGCAAGGGATTGTCTCAATTAGTGATCAAGGGAGGAGGTCCCCTTGTGGGTGGTGCCATCTCTGGGCTTGTAGTCTTGGGTTCTATAAGAGAGCAGGCTGAGCAAGCCAGGGGAAGCAAGCCAGTAAGTAACATCCTCCCTGGCCTCTGCATCAGCTCCTGCTTTCTGACCTGCTGGAGTTCCAGTCCTGACTTCCTTTGGTGATGAACAGCACTATGGAAGTGTAAGCTGAATAAACCCTTTCCTTCCCAACTGCTTCTTGGTCATGATGTTTGTGCAGGAATAGAAACCCTTGACTAAGACAATGTGTAAGAACAAAATCCAGGTGTGAGTATGGCTGGGTTCTGATGGGACTTGTTTCCTGCCTGGCCCATGATACTGCTCTGCTGAGATATTCATGGCATAGAGAGGGAAAAGAGAGAGCAAGCTCTCCAGTGTCTCAGATGACAAGGACATAGATGCCATAGTGAGATCCTCACCCTCAAAACTTCCCCAAAAGTCCTCCAATCTCAGTGAATTACAAGTTTATGAACTTGGAGCAGGTCAAGCTCATCCTAGCGTATGATGCCCATTTTATCTACAATATTTAATAATGCTAAAAATGAATTGATCTATATGGAGGCAAAAAAAACCTGTTAGATAAACCAACTGATTGTTATCTACTAACACTTGTGGAGAGCACTTAGCAAGTGTCTCCACCCCTAGGCCTACTTTTATTTAGTTCTCATTTTCTAGCAGTTAGAAAAGAATCCACTGGAAACCCAGTTGACCAACAATGTGGTAATGAGAGAGGGAAAGCAGGGTGAGGAATGCTGCTCTAGCAATCACCTCTTCTCTTGGGGGTAGGACAATGGAGCAATACCACTCATTATTCTACCTTCAGGTTCTTCAGGAGGCTCACCAGCAATACCGATGTGTTGACTCCTACTACCACACACAGGACAACTCTTTACTTCTGGTTTTTCATAATCCAATGAATCTACAGCGTCTGCATTGTGAATACTGGAATATTGCTCTTCACTCCAACGTCGGATTCAGGTGACTTAGATAATTCTGCTAAATTTTGGCTGAGTTAGCCACATAGGTTTTGGTTCCTTGATCTGGTCTTTATGGCTCAACTCAATGAAAGCATTTATATCGTGTCATAGATTCAACTGAGCTCCCTAAATTAATATGTATCGTGTGCTATGGTTGTACACTGTGCTTACGTATTGACACTATAGCATAAGGAGTGAATGCCACTCCTGCCTGCATAGAATCTAATAGAGATACCATTAAAGTAGTTTCTGTTCATTTCAAACTGTAATAAGATTGAGCCTGTGACACTGAAGAGACAACTACTAAACTCTTGGCTCACTGATATTGTTAACTCTGGTGGATCTGAAAAAGATTCCAGGGTAAAGAAACTGAAGACTATCAAAACACGTGGTCAAGTTCACAGAAGGTCTAAGAGCCACTTAGTCTTTTTAATTCTCAGTAGTTATTTTTGTTTGTTTTGGTTTTGCTTTTCATTTGTGTTCCCTTAGAACGCAGTCCTCTCCTTACCAATAACCTATGCCTCTTGTTATATCAATGCTGCCTATTGCATACTCAATACTTACTGTATGTATGGCAATACAAAGGACAAATGAAGTAGATCTGAGGAATAAATTGGGGAGCAGATGGCCATAAACACGTTCATAGGAAGGTTTTAAGATGATTTAGGGTATGTAGTAGGTGTACTTGAACTATTAGTCTGTATTGCTCTTTTTTTTTTTCTAACATAATCTTTTTATTGATTATTTGGGGATTTCTTATCATGCAGCCCAATCACACTCACTCCCTCCCCCCACACACACACACACAAAAAGGAAAAAAACGGGGAAAAAGCAAGTCCAATTTGTGTTGTCCATATATCTACTGTAACATGGTAAAACTCCCGGTGGCTGGCCCCCTAAAGAAAAATAAGTCCTTCTCCACCCACACCCTTGGCCAGAAGCTATCTATTCACTACATCCATCATCCTTATCACAATAGGTAAGAGTCCTCTTCGGTGGCTTCCTTTTTAGGCTGTTATTTTGGGTGGGGTAGGGGTTGTCATTGAAGCCTTCTCTGTTCTTCTCTCACAACTGTGTGTCTGAGGTCATCCATACCACTGCAAAAGTAGCCTCCCTGCCCTTTTCAGTCAGCAGGAGCCTGGATCCTGGGCTTCTGTGTGGTTTCTGGCAACAACATGGACACAAACACCCACATGGTCTCCATCAGCACCACATGCCAAGGACCTCTGTTTGGTCTCTGGTGGCTGCACAGGCCACTCAGGAGGTCATCACTGGCTCTGGCTATAGTAGAACCATGAGCACAAACATAGGCTTCTGCAGTGGTACAGACCATGGGCATCCACATAGCCCTCCAGCTTAATCACAGCCTGGGGCAGCAGTACAAACCACTGATACCACCATGGCCTTCTCGAGAAGCATGGACCATGGAAGTCTTTTGAGGAGGTCCAATTTAAGAAGTGAACAGTTCTTCATCTTAGTTATCTCGTCATTGCTCAGAGGCAGGCTGAGTGACTCTGCAACTGTGCAGCTCATTTAGGGACTGGGTCTGCTTAAGTGCCACACTGCTGCACACTACTCTGCTGACCCTACTGGGCAAAGACATGTTCTTCCATGGATTGCTGCCTTCTCTCCCAGCTGCCATATTTGTAGCTCAGCCCATGTCCACTGTGCACTCACTGCTCGGTTCCTCTGTCTTTTCCACGTCTTCCTCACATACTCGTTCATCATGGTAGCATTGGAAGCAGCATTATGTCACTCAGTGTGAGTGTATGTGTGTGTGAGTGTGTGTGTGTGTGTGTCTCAAACAGCTTAACAGGTAAATGTTCATTGCAATGAGTCATTGGTCTGGTTCAAGGCCTCTGGCTTCTACCACACCATCAATATTGGATCACCACCACCCACCACTGAAACTCTTCTCTGATATCCTGCTGTTGTGCAGAGTCAGGCACAGAGATCCTCCAGCTCTTGTTCTGCAGCACTGGCTCTGCCATGCACTCCAGCAGCTCACAGATGGAGTGGATATTGACATAGACTGACTCAAAGCCCTGGATCTGGGCTGGGGTAGAAGCTGAGTTGGTCATCCCAGACCTTCCACCACCAGTGGGGCCTTCCTTCACTCCCCATTCTTTGTTTTTCAGTGACAATGTTTATGCTTCGTTTCCTTCCTAGCACCACTTGACTATTGGACCCCCAGTGTAACCTTGAGAGAGCATTCCCTCCACTGTAACCCTGAGAGAGCATTCTCATATTGCTATAGGAGTTAGAGGAAATATTTTGAGGATTCAATGCATAAGGATTTTTGTTAATATCTCTCATCAGTTAAAAATGATGACAATGGACATATTCATATTTTTCTTTTAAGCAGTGAACCTGCTGAATTTTACCAGTAGCTCTTCTTGTGTTGAAGACTCTCATTGCTCAAGAGGACTCTGCATTGTGTTTCTTTGCTTTGCTAATGTACTACTTAGGTTATCCATAGCTTTGAAGTGAGCAAGACTTGGCTGTTTAATCTTTAAATGCTTTTATTTGGCTCTGATATACAGGGTATAGAATTCTCATAAGCTAACTGCGGTGGGGAAGGTCCCTGTTTATTTCCACGTTTTATTTTTGGAAGAGTTTGTGGATGACTGAGATATATTTTCCTTTGATGACTGGTACAACTTAAATAGAAAACCTTAAAGACCACACACACACACACACACACACACACACCTGCTGTTAGAAATACTAATGAATTTAGAGACATTTTATGAAACATAGAAAAGTTAGTTGTATTTTGATACCTTGACAAAGAACATCTAGGAAAGAATATAAGAAAGCAAACCCTTTTTCATAGCATCAGTAAGAATAAATAAGGGATGAAATATCTATACACTGAAAAATAACCCAGATGAGTGAAAAGGTATTCTGTGGTCCTGAGCTGGAAGAACTAATTGTTAAATGTCTATGCTACACAAAGTGATTTCCAGGTTTATTTTACTCCTACTAAAATGATAACATTGGCCTGAAGAAAGAGTACAGTGGTTAAGAGCACCTGTTGCCCTTGCAGAGAACTTGGGGTCAGTTCCCAGGACCCATAGTGTGGCTCACAACCATCAATCACTCTAGTTCCAGAGGACTCAAGATCCTCTTCTGACTTCTGTGGGCTCCTGTATGCCTGTGATACATATACATACACTCAGGAATCTACACATGCAACTAAACAGTTAAATATAAAGATATGATGTCAATTTGTATAAAATATATAAATTCTAAATTCTAAAATTTGTATAGGATAAACACTGGAATTGCCTAAGTTTTCAGTACCTTTAAGGCAAATCCTTTATTCAAGTTTTCTAATTCTTTGTTAGATATAGGTAATATACATTTTCCTTATGAGTAATATATAACCGATTTAAGCAGAGTCTGTTCATGATAAATATCCATTTCTTAAAGGGATATAATAATGTCTGTCCTTAAAGTAAAAGATTTGTGTTTTCTCTCTCTCCTCTCTCTCCTCTCTCTCCTCTCTCTCTCTCTCTCTCTCTCTCTCTCTCTCTCTCTCTCTCTCTCTCTCTGTGTGTGTATGTGTATGTGTGTTTACAAGCAGAGTGTATGTCTCTAAATTCATCTTTGATTCTGTGTGCTTAAAGGTATCTTAGTTGATTGTAACTTTAAACAATACAATAAAAGGCCCATATTATTGATCACTACACTAATGGAACATTAGCTTAAGTTAAAGAGAGGACACTTTCTCTATCTTTGGTCAGTACTTTGGGCACAGAGCAGCTGGACAAACCCCACCAGAAACAAAGTCTTCTGAGTTTTCCCAAGCATTAACCACCCTCACATTTTTCTATGTCATTTGTTTTGTGGTAGCATTTTCTTCCAATAATAACCTGGATTTTTATCCAAAAGTATGATTCTTAAGGGATTCTAATATGAATTAATAACAATTTTAGGGATATTAAAAACAATATATGTGCTTTTATTTCCATTGATGTGGTTTCATTCTTACTGTCTAATTCTACAAATATGTTTCTGTTTTAGTATTAATCCCTTTCCTTTGATAGATGGAATTTTCTTAGTTCCTCCTTAGTATGTGCCTTTTATGATATAATTCTATTTATATTCTTTTATAAACTATACATGCTCATTTAATTTATGATTAATTATTTTATATGACATCTGGAGTTACTGAGTACCAATGCTATTTCATTAAAATGCTAAAAAATGCAAATGCAGTGCCTTCATACCTAACAAGCAATAGTATTCTGTGGCTACGATGAAACACCATGACCTTATAAAATGCTTATATAAGGAAGCATTTCATGGAGGGCTGGCTTACAAAAGTCCCCATACACTTGCACAGTCTCAACACTGTTATTTACAAGTTCTGAGATTCAAGACACTCTCTTACCTACAACCCCCTGTAAAATCAAAAGCAAAAAGGAAAGCAGGTACACTCATCACACAGTACCAGGGCATATACATTACCATTCCAAAAGGGAGGAAGGTGAGGAGATGCTGGACCACAGGCAGTAGGACCACCTCCAACTCTGTATCTCTACTCCTGATGCAAAGCTGTCTCTATCTGATCCAAAGATGGTTGTTTTCTGCTCTCCCTCCCTCTCTCTCCCTCTCTCTCTCCCTCTCTCTCCTCCCTCCCCCCGCCCCCCGCCTCATTCCACACCCGGTCTGCAGCTCTCCTTGTCAAGTTACCCAATCCCAATGGTTGTGACACTTCCAGCATCTTAGAGACTCCAAAGCAACCTAGGCTTCACCTTCACAGCTTCACACAATTGCCTCTCTGAGCCTCCACTCAGGGACTCCCCTGCCACACACCTGGCCTCAATGGCTTTCCTTAAAATACAATGGTGGAAGATTGTATAACTCCTTTCCCTTATCTTTCTTGATTCTAATTCCAGAACCACATGGACAAAGCTGCTAAGTTCACCTGGTCCCCTCCTTGAATTACACTCACACATGCTTTCAGTTATTGTTTAGGCCTGTGAAATCCCTCAGACATTTACCTTTCTCCTGTCACAGTATTATCTGGGTGGGGTCTTGCCCTGAGGTACCCACTCCCTTTATTCTAAGTAGCATCAAGCTTTTCTTCAAATGTGTCTTCTCCTTGAGTACAAGACTGCATTTCCTGGTGCTCTTTTTATTAAACCATACATTCCATAGTTCTCTCTGTCCTGCTTGCTGTTTTATTGTCTATGAGCACGAGGGTGATCACTAATTACCACACAACACAATCAATACAAGGCTGTCTTGAAACCTTTCCCAAAACTCTTCAATTTAGGCTCAGGCAGATGTTTTAGGACAATGGCAAAAGGAGTCACGTTCTTTTCCAAAATTATCACAAGAATGATCTCTAGGTCGGCTACTGATATTCTTTCCCTCTAAACCCTCTTGAGTTGAGCCACCACAGTCTACATCAGCCTCAACACCACTCGCTTCCATGCTACTAGTAGGATGGCCAATTAAGCCCACTTAAAGTATTCAACTGATTTCCTAGTTCAAAGTTCCAGATCTTCCATGTTCCTCCAGCCAACAGCAGGGTCAGACCTGTCACTGCAATGCCCCACCCAGTCCTTGCTAATAACTTCTGTCTTAGTGAATTTTCTCTTGTTATGACAAAACACCATGACCATGGAATTTACAAAAAAAAAAAAAATTCACTTGGAGATTTGCTTATGGCTTTAGAGGGTTAGTCCTTGATGCTCATGGTAAGAAACAGACATGCACTGCACTGGAGCAGTAGCTGAGAGCTTCTTGATCCACAGCCAGTAGGCAAAAAGCCTGGGCCTGGCATGGGCTTTTGAAACCTCAGTGCCCACTCCAGTTGACATACCTCCTCCCACAAAGCCATACCTCCTAATCCTTCTAATGCTCAAACAGTTCCACTCCCTGGTGACTAAGCATTCAAATACATGATCCTATGGAAGCCATTCTTACTCAACTCACCACAGAATCCCATTATGAAATTATCTAGAAATGTTTTTTCCACCTATAAAGTGACAGTTTTTAATCAAGAGAATCATAGCTTTTATATTTTAAACCATATGCTAAATTGTACAGATACTCCTGTATCTATATCTAATGCTGGCATCGTTACTTTAATATATAAAATATAACTGCAGTACATGTGGAAGAAACTAATTCACCAAGGATCTGTGGTAATCAAGTTCTGAAGCAGGGTGCGCTTATCCCCACTTGAACACAAATTTGGCCTTCCTTGAGCCTAGATCCTCTTGTTTGTGGACTCTTGTGGGAATCCTGGTTTGTTTCTTTGTTTGTTTAATTATGAGTGTGCATGTTCATCTGCATGCACATGTGGGGGTAGTGTGCAGGTATTCATGCATCTTCATGGCTGCGCATGTGGAAGCCTGGTGTCAACCAGCAGTGTCATTCCTTAGGGTCCATTCCTCAGGTACCATCCATTTGGTTTTTTGTTATTTGATGCTGGGCCTTTCACTGGTCCATGTCTCACTGATTTGCATACACGGTGGGAAAGCCAGCTATGATTTTTCCCTGCCCCTCTGGGATTACAAGTATATCTCTCTGCACTGGGATGCCAAGTGGCTCTGCCACCACCCCTGGCTTTTCTGCATGAGTTCAGGCCCTCATGCTTGCAGAGCATACACTTCACCAACTTAGCCATCTCCTCAGCTCTCAGGAATTCCACTTCTTCATTTGAAATATTCATTGAAAGGCACTAAGGATAAGAACTAGAAAATATCATCCTGAGTGAGGTAACTCAGACCCAAAGAACATGCATGGTATGTACTCACTAATAAGTGGATATTGGCAAAAAAAAAAAAAAAAAAAAAAGTACAGAATATCCAAGATACAGTCCACAGAACTCAAAAAGGTAAACAAGCTGAAGGGCCCAAGTGAGGACACCTCAGAAGGAGAAGAAAACAATCACAAGTGGAAAGAGAGGGAGGGACCTGGGAGGGAAAATGGAGAGGGAGGGGACCTGATCTGGTATTGGGTGAGGGAAAAGGACTGAAGCCCTGAAGGCCAGCAGAAAGAATGGAAACAGCAACCTCAGGAGGTAGGAGGTTGGGGAACCCTCCAGAATGCACCAGAGACCTGGGAGGTGAGAGACTCTCAGGACTCAAAGGGAGGGACTTTAGATGAAATGCCCAACAGTAGGGAGAGGGAACTTATAGAGCCCTCCTCCAGCAGGAAGATAGATCATCAAGTTAGGGAGGGGATTGCCATCCCACAAAACTCTGACCCATAATTGTTCCTGTCTGAAAGATCTGCAGGGTTGGAAATGTAGAGGAGCTTGAGGAAAAGAAGGTCCAGTGACAGGCCCAAAGTAGGATCCAGCTCAAGGGGAGGTCCCAAGGCCTGACACTGTTACCGAGGCAGTGGAGAGCTCAGAAAAAGGGACCTAGCATGACTGCCCTCCAAAAGACCCAACAAGCAGCTGAAAGAGTCAGATGCAGATATTTGCACCCAACCAATGGACAGAAGCTGCTGACCCGTGTGGTTAAATTAAGGGAAAGCTGGAAGAAGCTGAGGAGGCAGGTGACCCTGTAGAAGGACCAGCAATCTCAATTAACCTGCACTCCCCCAACTCCCCCCATTCCCGAGATCTTTCAAACACTGGACCACCAACTAGGCAGTATACACCAGCTGATAAGAGGCTCCCAACACATATACAGCAGAGGACTGCTGATCTGGGTTCAGTCAGAGAAGATGCACCTAACCCTCAAGAGACTGGAGGCCCCAGAGAGTTTAGAGGTTTGGTTGGGTGGGAAGTAGGGACATCCTCATGGAGACAGGGAGTCAGGAAGGAGGTATGGGATGTGGAACAGTCAGAGGGTGGACCAGGGTGGGGGGGGCGATAAAATCTGGAGTGTAAATGAATAAATAAACAAATAAATAAATGATAAGAAAGAAAGAAAGAAAGAAAGAAAGAAAGAAAGAAAGAAAGAAAGAAAGAAAGAAAGAAAGAAAGAAAGGAAGGAAGGAAGGAAAGGAAGGAAAGGAAGGAAAGGAAGGAAAGGAAGGAAAGGAAGGAAAGGAAGGAAAGGAAGGAAAGGAAGGAAAGGAAGGAAAGGAAGGAAGGAAGGAAGGAAGGAAGGAAGGAAGGAAGGAAGGAAGGAAGGAAGGGAAGAAAGAAAGAAAGAAAGAAAGAAAGAAAGAAAGAAAGAAAGAAAGAAAGAAAGAAAGAAAGAAAGAAAGAAAGAAGAAGGGAAAGGGAAGGGAAAGGGGAGGGAAAAGGGAGGGAAAAAGGGGGAGGGAAAAAGGGGGAGGAAAAGAGAGGGAAAGGGGAAAAGGGGGGAAATGGTGAAAGGGGGAAAGGGGGGAAGAAGAAGGGGAAGAAGAAGGAGGGGAAAGGGGGGAAGAAGAGGGGTGAGGAGAAGAAAGGGGGAGGAAAAGGGGGGAGGAAAATGGGGGAGGGAAGCGGGAGGGAAGCAGGAAGGGAAAAGGGAAGGAAAGGGAAGGGAAAAGAAGGGGAAGGGAAAGGGAAAGGGAAAAAAGGAAAGGGAAAGGGAAAAGGGAAGGGAAAGGGAAAAGGGAAGGAAAGGGAAAAGGAAAGGGGAAGGAAGGGAAAGGGGAAAGGGAAGAGGATGAGGGAAGGGAAGGGGAAGAGAAGGGGGAAAGGGAAGGGAAGGGGGAAAGGGAAGGGAAAGAGAAGGGGAAAAGGGAAGAGAAGGGAAGGGAAGGGGAAAGGGGAAGAGAGGGGAAGGGAAGAGAAGAGAAATGGAAGAGAATGGAAAGGAAGGAAAAGGAAAGGAAAAGGGAAGGGAAGGAAAGGGGAAGGAAAAGGAAGGAAAGGGAAGGGAGAGGAGGAGAAAGGGGAAGGGGAGGGGAAAATGGAAGGGGAGGGAAGGGAAGCGGAGGGGGAAAGGGAAGGGGAAAAGGAAAGGGGGAAGGGAAAAGGGAAGGGGAAGGGAGAAGGGAAGGGGGAAGGGAGAAGGGAAAAGGGAGAAAGGGGGAAGGGAAAAGGAAGAAAGGGAGAAGGAAAAAGGGAGAAAGGGGGAAGGGAGAAAAGGGTAAAGGGGAAAAAAGGAAAAGGGGGGAAAAGGGAAAGGGGAAAAAGGGTGAGGGGAAAAAGGGAAAGGGGGATAAAAGCAGAAAGGGGGAAAAGGGGAAAGGGGAAAAAAGGGAAAAGGGGGAAAAGGGAAAAGGGGGAAAGGGAAAAGGGGGAAAAGGGAAAACAGGGAAAAAGGGGAAAGGGGGGAAAAGGGAAAAGGGGGAAAAGGGAAAAAAAGGGGGGAAAGGGAAAAGGGGGAAAAGGGAGAAAGGGGGAAAGGGAAAAAAGGGGAAAAGGGAAAGGGGGAAAGGGAAAGGAGGAAAGGGAAAGAGGGGAAAAGGGAAAGAGGGGAAAAGGGAAAGAGGAAAAAGGGAAAGAGGGAAAAGGGGAAAGAGGAAAAAGGGAAAGAGGGAAAAAGGGAAAAAGAGGGAAAGAGGGAAAAAGAGGGAAAGAGGGAAAAAGAGGGAAAGAGGGAAAAAGAGGGAAAGAGGGAAAAGGGAAAAAGGGGAAAGGGAAAAAGGAGAGGAGAGGGAGAGGGGGAGGGGGAGGGGGAGAAGGGAGAGGGGGAGAGGAGAGAGGAGAGGGGAAAAGGAAAAGGGAAAAGGAAAAAAGGGGAAAAGGAAAAAAGGGAAAGGGAAAAAGGGGAAAAGGGAAATGGTAAAAAGGGAAAGGGAAAAGGGGGGAAAGGGAAAAACGGGAAAGGGAAAAGGGGGGGAAAGGGGGAAAAAGGGAAAAAAGGGGAAAGGAGAAAAGGGAGAAAGGGAAGAGAGGGAAAGGGAAGGGGGAAGGGAAGGGGGAAAGGGAAAAGAAAGGGAAGGGAAAAGAAGGGGAAGGGAAAAGAAGGGGAATGGAAAGGGCAAAAGGGCGAAAGGGAAAAGGAAAAAAGGAAGGGAGGGAGGGAGGGAGGCAGGCAGGGAGGGAGGGAAGGAGGGAGGGAGGGAGGAAAAGGAATGAAGGGATTATCTAACTTAAAAAATAAAAGGCCCAGTTTTTTTGCTGATATTCTAATAAGTTTTAGATGTCTGAGGGTACAACCCCCTACACACACACACACACACACACACACACACCGTGAGACTAGTTAGAGGCTGTTGCAGCGAAATGAGAGTGAGTTAGAACAGGACAGCAACAAAAAGAGAGTGGATTCTGAAGTTATTAAAAATATGATCTTTCTAAGTAATTTTAATTTATTAACAGATTGGAAGAAGAATATAAGAAAATAACTTTCATGATGTTTACTTATTTAACTGGCAGTGCCTTCAGCTACACTAGCCTTGATGTTGCAACCTTGGTAGCACATGATTCATTTGCTTGGTGACTTAGAGAGTTGGAGATGTATGGTGCCTTCTGAAGGAAGGTATCGAATACCATAATCTATTATTGTTATTGTAAATCTTCAGAAAGAATCAAAGGTATACAAAGCAGGCAAAGGCAATTGTCATCAAGTCCGATGCTTTGATTCCACAGGACTCATGTATACTATAGCATAAACACACACCCTTCTACATGCACACACATACACATACCCTTCTACATACATACAGAGAGGAGAGAGAGAGAGAGAGAGAGGAGAGAGAGAGAGGAGCAGAATAGAAGAAAGAACAATAATTCAAATTACGATGCATCCTGAATATATTATTCATCTAGCTTTATGTTTTCAAATATTAAACCTCACTTATTTAATTTTTCAAAACTAGTATTTCTCAAGTCTAAATGTGTCCATTTATTTCCTTTCAGAAGGGAACTCTTTAGATATAGATGTAGGCTTATAAACATTTCACTTAAAAATACACACACACTGAGCAGTACAGTCAAAACGTATTTGCAAGCAGCAATGGATCATTCTTAGTAAGCAGCAACTCCTGGGAGGAGCACAAATGTGTGAGCAGCTTACAGAATTCGATTTATAAGGTAGATGCTCCCAAAGCCAATAAACCTTATGGCAGGACAAGAGGGTTTTCTCTGATGAAGTAACTGGAGTAGCTGGTGACCAATGAAAAGGATTTCTGATGTGCTGTAAACTTAGACTGAGAAGATACTGGTTGTACTGTGTCACATCCCAATAATCTGACAGTGACCTTTTCTTCAACCCAACTGCCAATGACTCACTCTCTTGATGTTAATCCAGAGAGGGCTGAGCAGTTAAAGCTCCAACTGCCCTTCCAGATGAAGGTTCCCAGAACCCATGTCAGGAGGTACCTGGCCAGCTGTAACTCCAGTTCCAGAGGATCTGATGTTCTCTTCTGCACCCTGAGCATACAGGCCAATATATACACATAAGTTAAAAAGCAAGCCTTTCCAAAATTTCTTTAGTCCTTCACTTGAATGGAAAGACTTCACTGTTAAGCTTTACTTCTTTAGCTGTGAAGAGAAGTGGGCATTTTTCCAACACTCAGCCAAGAACTGTACCTGACCTCTTTTCCCCTTGGACAGCTCAGAATCATTTCATTTTGAAGAGTTTGTTCACACCACCAGCACCCAGTGTTCTCACGGGCTTTAATAAGGACTCTCACCTCCCATCCTTTTATCTTTGTCTCGTTTAGGAATTACTTAGAACTTGTTGCAAAATCTATTGAAGACTGGATCACACAGGAAGAAGCAAAGTACCAGGAAGCCAAAATGGCTGAGGAACTCAACAGGATCAGGATTGAGTTGGAACTGAAAGCCACTGTCAAAACTTCTGCTAGCAAAATTCCTGGCCCCAAAAGATCTAAAAGTAAGTAGCCAGTGCATTTATTCATAGAGCGATAGGCATTCCCCTATTTTAATTTCAAACCCAAATAGTCCAAGATTAAAAGGTTGCCCACAAATGCCTGTGAGTCTTCACTTTCTCTAATAAATAGAACAGCTGCCTTCGAAATGTGATGACATTGTACCTGAGTCGGACACAGGAATGTTTGTCACTGTCCCATCTCCTATGAGCTCTGAGAGATTTAATCTGTTATACAGATTAGAGACAAAGAGTTAGGGAATGCCAACATCCATGCTGATAGAATCTGTGGGTTCCGTCAAATATATTTACTGGCAGCGTGAGAAGTCAAGTCAGAGTTAGTGGGTCTCAAGAGGATAATTGTAGATTCCAAAAGCAAGACTAAATCAAGTCTTCTTCAAGCAGCAAATAAGTATACAAATACCTCCTGGAAGTAGGAATCCAGGAGGAAGTAGGAAATGTTTGCCAGAGGTCTACGGCATGTACTTGACCAGATCGTGGATAAGTATACATCTTTGATTTTGTTCATCTCTAGGTCTTGACTAGTTTCTAGAACTTTGGGCACATAAAGGAAGAGAAAAGAGGGTAACAAAGAGCAAGGTCATTTTTAAGGAAGGCAATAAAGAAGTGAAATATAGAGTGCATCTAGAAAGTATAGACATTTCACAGTCCATAGAAAAGCATCTCTTTCTGCTAGCACTAATATTTACGATAGCTAAAGGTGAAAGTGACATCTTATAGTGAGATCAAGATATGAAACTTCTCAAAAATCTGCAGCCTCTTTTTGTTACTAGAATAGTTTGTATATGTCCTGACTCTAAAGCAAAACATAAACCACTCTAATAAGGGATCCTTTGGTATCCAGAGAAACGGTTATATTATCAGTAGTTGAGCTTCCTCCTATGGGAGCCCAAGTCTTCACTAAATGCTTAGAGTAATGAGAGGGACAATGTAAGAAATGAAAGAAAGGTGGTAGGGGAAATGCTTATCACTTTTTAGATACAACGCTACTGAGCAAACCAAAACCTCAATATCTAGGATATAAACTGCTTATTTTAGTGGGGAATGTACCTGGCAGGTACTGAACCAAGTCTATTCCTGTCAGGAAAGATATTATAATGTTTAAAAGACAGAAAGACGGCAATGGCAAGAGACGGGTCTCAATATGGGATGGGGCATTCGGTGAGTTCCTGTGATTCTGGGGTACTAAACTAAGATTAACTGAAAATTTCAGGGAGAGGGATTCAAACAACATGTCAACACAGGGTGAATGTGTTGTGAGATGCCATCACCAAAGGCTCAGCTCTACTCAGGTATAGCTGTGGAGATGCAAGGGGGTGTTTAGGAATTTTAACAAGGACCTGAACCTGAGAGCCTTTGAGGTTGCCTCTAGCCCAGAGGCTTAGTCCTCCTGTGATTGCTAAAAAGTTTGATTTCCTTCACTTATAGCTAACAAAGTATCCAGCAAAACAGAGCTATCAGACCAAGAAAAAGATAAAGAAAAGGAAAAAGACAAGATCCCCTTCGTATTAGAAGGCTCTCTCAAGGTAATCCAAGACAAATGTCACCTATCAATCACAAGGCCATAATTACCTTGTGACTGAGAGTGTGTTCTAGTCACGGGACATGATCATTTTAGCTAAAACCTCAGAGTTGACTGAAGCCTCAGTGAAAAACCCTGTGTCTTCACAGCTTTGCCATGTGACAAGTCTTGGGGTGGGGGGAATTTATATCTTATTATTTTTGCCTAACCACACCCCAGGGCAGTGAGTGATTGACTCATGGTAGTTTACTCTTTACCTTTGTTGAAAATGCTTCATTTTTTTTTCACATATTTTTATTTGAACTTCAAGTTATAAAAATAGTAAGTGCTTCTGTGACCATTCAAGATTCTTTTCCTGCACTATCCCTGCAGTTCCTGGGATAAGAAGTGTCAAAGTTTGATAGGTTCCAATTCACACAAACACACATGCACAAATGTACAGAGGTGTTCTGTTTTTTCATGTTCATGGGTCTGTCCTTGTTTGTCACCCTCCTAGAATGTGGATTCATTCAATGATGTTGAACCTTCCAAACTGTGTGGTTTAGAAACTTTTATGGATTTTTCATTATCCAAGTACAATCAATTATTAAATCCATCTGCAGCTCCTCTCTCATCCTTGAAGGCTGTGGAGAGGGGAAAGGGAAGGCTGAAGGTTCCCAGCTTCTAACCTGGGTTTGATCTTTCTGGTAAGCAGCGTCTACCCCATTCTGAAACCATCTAAGGGTTTGCCAAGAGTTGCCTCATTAGAACAAAAGACAGTCCTATCACTCATGGAATTCCAGGGGATTTGAGAGCTCTGTGCCAGGACTCAGGAATGAAGACCAAATATCTGGTTCTTATTATATCATAATATTACAGTTTCTATTAAAGTCAGTTGTTACTTATCTGAAAATGGCTTTATTTTGCCCCTATTCATTAAGCATAGTTTTATATTTATACAATTTTTAGTTGAGTTTCTCATTTCCTCATAGGACTCTCAAGACATCAATCTCTCTCTTCTCTGCTAACATCACAGATGTTAATAAATTGTCACATTTTACATGATTTGTAGACAGTTTATCTTTTCTTTTTAGCTGCTTTGAAAACATTCTGTGACCATCTGGTAAGCATTTAGCAGTTGCTCTCTAGAAAAATGAAAGGTACACATAGGTACACAAATAATGTTTCAGAAAATGGATAGATGGTAAACTTAGTATGTAATCTGTAAATGATAACGAATCTTATAGTAATCTTCATTGCAAAGTCCACTTAGCAAATAATACTTCCATATGCTTTCACTGATTTTTGGTATGTTATTGTGTCCTTTGGTTACAGTTGACAAACAAGTATAATTCCACCACTAGTATTAATAATTTGATCAATATTTTCTTTTATGTTAATGAGGCAAAAGCAAAATTAAAAAGGGGTGTATCCCATTTATTTGTCAATAATGAGCAATTTGGCTGAGTCAAGAAGGAGACCCTGAATGCTGAAAGGAGAGTTTCTCATCTTTACGTACAGTGTAGTGGAGTAGTTACATGCACTTGAGCTGAATCGTTATTTCTAACATTCTGTCCATTGATTTTTTTTTTTTTAGCACAGTTAATCAGTGGTCAACCAGTCTTCTAGATGTAGCACTGGCTAATGTTTGTTGTGTAAATATCCCAACAAAAGGTGATTTCAAGCTGCCAGTGTGGCACTGTAAAAACCAGAGTTGGGGAACAGCATGGCTGTGTGTACCATTGTATAGTATGTTTCTCATATACAGCACAGATAATAATGAAATCTAATACAATAAGTATAAATGGGTACATTTTGATCATGTGTTGGCTTTGTTTTAAACATTGTACTTAGTTACATTTATATGTCTTTTTTGATTGTGGCTTTACTTAGCAACTATCACATAAAATTCCCTCTGGCCCCAAGTTATCAGTAATCTCTTTAAATCAATATGAGCCAGGTTTGCCACGCCGCTGTTACTTTATGCTTAGATTTATTGACCTTTCTGAATGTTGGGATCAATGCCTATCATCACCATTAGCAATGACTCAGCCAGTATCTGTCCAAATACTGCCTTTTCAAAAGTCATAGTGTAATTCTGAGAGAACCCATCAAGCTCCTCATTTTTATACCTGTCATTTTTATAGCCCTTACCTATACTTGTGATAGTTTATTCTCTGTATTCAAGCAACCAGAAACTTGTTTTATGACTCTTACTTAATAAGTCCCTTATCTGCAATCCCCCAGTTATACTTTCAAAGTCTTGGTTTAGATTTTTATTCAAAGTGGCTTAGTTCCCCATGTTTTGTGATTTTTGTTTGTGAGCTAACGTCGATTCAGAGCTTCTTCTATTTGAGACTATATATCCCCACTGTCTTAGCTCCCCTCCCTCAGCCTCCCAAGTGGTAAACTGCAAGGATGTATCAGCATGCTTGGAAACTCGTGATGTAAAAAAAAAAAAAAAAATGTTCTGTCACCCTTTTTGAAATATTCTGTACTGGGAATGCTTCTCTGGGTAGTCTACCTTTTTGCCAACCAAGCATATTCAGGATGTAAATTGAGAATGGAAGGAAAGGAGACAGGCCACACTGCTACTGTGGGCCAGGTTAAAGACAACAAAGTCTGAACCATGTAAATAACATGGTAGAAAGTTGGGGAAGAAGCTAAAATGAAGAGAGTTCTTCAAGGAACTCCACAGGGGTGACAAAGAACTGAGGAATGAGAAGGGGACAATGACAGAGAACCACAAGTTTCTTGGCCCAATGTTTCAAAATACCAGAGACAACACATAGGAACACCATACTAAATTTCCTCCCAAATTAACCCAAATGTAATTCACATTTGATCTTTCTCAAAATCCCTGCTAAGCTGTTTGATGTATCCCCAGGCATGGAAGGAAGAACAAGAGAGGTTGGCTGAGGAGGAACGCATGAAGGAGGAAAAGAAAGCAGAGAAGAAGGGAAAGGATACAGGGAAAAAGAAAGGCAAGGATAAGGCCGACAAAGACGATGCTAAGGCTTTGAAGAAAAAGTCTTCTTCCAAGGAGAAGCCCAAAGAAGAGCCAGCAAAGACGCTGGAAGTGATAGAGGAAACCGCCCCACTTCCGGTCCCGGAAGTCGTTTATCCGGTAAACCAACTTTGGAAATTCTTTGGACTACTTCTAACACTTTTAGGGAAACAAGTGATTGTTTGTTTGTTTGTTTGTTTGTTTGTTTGTTTGTTTGTTTTCCTGCTATCTACAAACTAGATTTGAATTTCTCTCTCTGTCTAGACTCTTCTTCATAGCTAAACACCCAAACGGGAACACCCACAGACCTGTTTTCCTGATCATGAAATTAGATTATCAAGAGCTACAAAGATGGAAGTGTGACCCAAAGACTTACGTTTTAATATTAAAACATGCAAATAAGCAGTTGTCAGCTCAGGGGGCTTGACTTGCTCTATGTACTTAGACACCTCTGAGTGGAGAGCCACATTTCTGGTTTCATGCTTTGACTGAGCCCTCTCTTTGCTATTTCTCCCTCAGGTGTCTACGTATTAGAAAAAAACAGTGAGGGAAAAAAAATGGAGAGAAATGTTCTGTTCTATTCTTTGTAGCTACGACTCCACCCTTGTTACTGTAGGGTTTTAAGAGGAACTTGAATCCCCGGCAGCTATAATAACAATATCTGATGTTTAAAAATGTCCTTGACATACAACCTTGTAACACATCAAATGTCAATATTTCACTTAACTTTTCAAAGAAAATTAGCAAATTTTCCTCATGTTATATTGATGACAGAGCATGATTTTTATCTAGACTGGATTATAAGTGCTCACAAATGGGCATGGTGGCATATACCTGTAATCACAGCCTCCTAGACACTGAAGGGGATGATCATGAGTTTAAGATCAGTCTCAGCTACTGAATAAAACCCTGTCTTTAATAATCATGAAAATTAATAATAACATGGGATTTGGGTTTCTGAGCCTACAAGGTAGCAAACAACAACAAAAAAATTAAGCTTATGGAAACTGTAGTTGCCTAACTCTAGTAAGCTGATTGTTGTCAATTGCAGTTCCACCCCCAGTGATAATGTGTTTTCTTCTAGTTCCGAGGATACAATATGGGAGACATACCTATCCAAATCTCAGGAACAAATTACTATCTGTATCCTTCTGATGGTGGGCAGATTGAAGTGGAAAAGACCAGGTTTGAACGAGGTACATTAGCAAGAGCTGTTAATGTCATGGGGAGGGGGAATGTTAGTGCATTTCCAATATCATGGGGCATTGTGCCTCTGAGTGTAGAGGGTGGCAGCTAACTGCACCCACGTTCACACCACATCGCATTCTCAGGATCAAGTGCTTCTATCATTATTGAGTCTGCAAGGGATCAACCAACTCAAAATTTACTCAGACATTGGTGATAGGAGCATCCTAATTGTTGAAAATATTTAAATGCTTCTACATTATCAGTCAATGGTATATTAGCAACTGTAATAAGCAAATAGTTAATCAAGTTCTACTGATTACAACACACCATCATATCAGAAAGCAAACATATGCTTTGAGTTTATAGTGTGGTTCTGGCTCATGCTCCACAGTACAGTGCTCAGGGAGCTCTGCTGCTGGTATGCTAGCTCTTACCAAGACTTGCATATGTGAACAGTTTATATAAACTTCAGATGGTTCATAGAAAATACAGTATTTTCATCTTAATCCTATCAATTTTGAGAGACACTACCACCATAGTTGAAAATGAAAGGCTGGATTTAAAAGGGAGATAAAAGAGAGGTGGGGTAATCTGAACACTGTTAAGAGAGAATGGGTTAGTTGAAAACTGCTTACAACCTGCATAGTGATAGTAATAGTAATTGTGGAACACACACATATAATTATGACTGTCATTATAGTGCCATAGTCGTCAAGTATAGTAATACACATTTGAAATATCACCATACATGAGGCTAAGGCAGAAGAATCATGAATTTGAGGGTGTTCTGAGATACACACACATACACATGTAATTATATGCATTATATGTTATTGTATATAAATAATGTTAAAACTTTGCATGTTAATTAGCTCATTTGATATATCAGAGTTGAATGTATGTATTCACCATTTCATACCATGTATTTTGTCTCTGTGATTTGGTTTGGGATGTGACAAGAAGGTCTGCAAACCCTCCTTGTCCTTGCTTCCTTTTGGCATCCCTGTATAGAGTTGTTATGGCAGCTGCTGTCTAATTCTGTTCTGCATTCCACTAGCATTTTGTCAAGGTATGTGTGTGTGTGTGTGGCATCTTCAATCAGCCCACTTTCTATCCTTTGATTCTTCCTCAGGGTCAACTTTCATCAAAGTCAAAGTAAAAAAAGATAAACACAATTTTATAATTCACCTGAAAGACCCGAAGGAAATTGTAAAAAAGGAAAAGGAAGAGGGGAACTCAGAAGAGGAGGAGGAGGAAGAGGAGAAGGAGGAAGTAGAAGAGAAGAAGCTGAAGGAGGGGGAAGAGGAAAAGGTTAAACAGAAAGTGGAAATGAGTGAGTGTCTTTGCCTTTGTGGTGCTGGGCTCTGCTAAGTAAGCAGTGATGTGGGTCAGCCCAGCTCCGTACAGAACTGCACACGCATCCTTTGCACTCAACCTGTGTGGATTTTACAGGTACAGCCTGGAGCAGTTGCTCTCTACTTGTGTTCATCTTTCCCAACACACTGATCATGGATGCTGCATGCCTGGCACCCCTGCAGGTGGCTGTTAACTGGATCTTGCTGCCACCCTACAGAAGCTCTTGTTTTCATAGCCATAGCAAGAGGCCAGAACAGACAGACTGATGTGACAACCCCGTGCACACTGTCCACTCTGACCTTCATGGTTTGTGCAGACTCGAACTCACGCCCTTTCAAATTGATCCTTACCAAGACTTGCAAGTTTCTTCAGTGCAAGCAATGGGGTTTCCCTCAAGTGCTCCTCACTTAGTTTGCTTCATTGTACCAGTCTCTGAGCTTCAAAGATGAGGCTTAAAAACATCACAGATTTAGTGGTGAGTGTATTACTTGAGTAGAGACAAGAAGTGCAATGGCTGCCCACTTGCACTTTGAGGCAACACCCCCTGGAGAAACTGTTTCTTATCCAAGCTCATAGCCATACAAGAGAACAAGTTAATTTTTAAGATGTTTTCAAATCCAGTTAATGATGGGATCACTAAGTCTTGCCTATATGTTTAGTTATACTGATACTTTCCATAGCCAAGAACACAATGCTTGACAATTTGAATGTATCTAGGAAGGAAGCATAGAAAAAACGTTACTTTTAATTAATTTTCTTTGTTCAGCTAATAAAAAAGTATTAATTGGGACTGAGGAAAAAGCTTAGTTGGTAAAGTGTTTGCTATAATCATGAGGATTCAGGCTCAGGACTCTAGCACCCACATAAAAGGTCAAGTGCTTGGGTACACAGCTGGAATCCAGCCCTGGGCAATGGACATGACCGGATCCCATCGCTCACTGACAAGCAGTCTAACCTAAGCAGTGAGAGACACAGTCTCAAAAGTCAGAGCAGAGAGCAATAGAAGACAAGACCTAAGATCCACCTCTGGTCTCCACAGATGCATGTCTGAGTGTGTGTATGTGTGTGTGTGTGTGGGTGTGGGTGGGTGTGTGTGTGTGTGTGGGTGGGTGGGTGGGTGTGTGGGTTTGCATGCCTGTATGTGTGTATCTCACTAGGGACTGAACCTAGGGTCTTAAGTATGCTAGAAAATACTCTAAAACTGAGTAATGTTCCTCTGTTCTCAGCCTATTTCATTTCTTCTTCTCACTACATAGTATGTGGTTATCTGGGTAGGTTGGCTTATCTATCCTTCAGCTGAAGAGCATCTTGCTTGTCTCCAAGTTTGGCTAAATAAGGATGGAAGTGCATAGGTTTTTGTGTGGGCATACATTTTTTTATATATTTTTTATTACATCTTTTCCTCAATTACATTTCCAATGCTATCCCCAAAGTCCCCCATACCCTCCCCCCCACTTCCCTACCCACCCATTCCCATTTTTTTGGCCCTGGCGTTCCCCTGTACTGGGGCATATAAAGTTTGCATGTCCAATGGGCCTCTCTTTCCAGTGATGGCTGACTAGGCCATCTTTTGATACATATGCAGCTAGAGTCAAGAGCTCCGGGGTACTGGTTAGTTCATAATGTTGTTCCACCCATAGGGTTTCGGATCCCTTCAGCTCCTTGGGTACTTTCTCCAGATATGCCCCTCCTTAGAATTGGGAACAGAACACCCATGGAAGGAGTTACAGAGACAAAGTTTGGAGCTGTGACAAAAGGATGGACCATCTAGAGACTGCCATATCCAGAGATCCAGCCCATGATCAGCATCCAAACGCTGACACCATTGCATTCACTAGCAAGATTTTGCTAAAAGGACCCAGATATAGCTGTCTCTTGTGAGACTATGCCGGGGCCTGGCAAACACAGAAGTGGATGCTCACAGTCAGCTAGTGAATGGATCACAGGGCCCCCAATGGAGGAGTGGGCATACATTTTTAAGTACTATGAGTGAGTAACAAGGAGCATGGTTGCTGGGTCATATGGTACAATGGAGCAGTGCCCGTAAGGATGCAGCAAACTGCCTTTCAGCAATGAATGAGAGCTTTGCTGTTCCCGTGCTCCCAGCCTTCTGTGTCCTCCATGCTTTGGGTTTTCTCCATTCTGACAGGTGCCTCTTTTCACTCATTGTTTTCATCTGCATTTCTGTAGAGGGGCTTTGGGCTGTTTCTTCTTTGGCTTGCTTTCTTATTACTGGTCATTAAGAGTCCTCATATATTTCCTGTAACAGCTCACAGAGTGTCTTAAGCAAGCATTTACTCCCAGCTTGTGAATTGTGTTCTTCCTCAGGAAGCATTATCCTTTTTGGTTGATGTCCCACTGAGCATTCAAAAATTCCCAGTCAGGAAATAATCTGTTCATAGGTTAGAGTATTTTAGGCTGACACCATCCCATTTTTATTATATGATGATGGAATGGGTAATAAAACAGAAGTGAGAGAGCAGGATGGACCACTTGAGACTCTCCACACGTGACCCATAAATGAGCGTTTTTAACACATTTTCTTTTTAAAACCTATGCTTGACTCAAACCATTTTCAATTGTGTTTGAGAATATAGGGCATTATAAATGTAGGGATTTAATAAGGTGTTCTTAAATGTGAAGAAACTTGGAATAACTTGGTGATTTTCATTTGAAAAGTAATGTGAAGGGTCCGCAGATCGATAACCAGCATATGGCCAAGCCATTCACTGGTTTATATCCAGTGAATATAAATATATAAATATATCCAAATATATATATATATATCTGCATTTTGACCTAAAGCCCTTAAATAAGAGTCTCACGTTCCATCCCTGAAACTCTGCCTCACTTCTCTGTGTCCTTGGTCAGAGCCAGGTCAATTACTTTTAAATCAATGGTATTAAAGCAGCTTCGACGCCTGCCCCCAGCATTCCCACTGAATTCTGCTTACGCTGCTGGAGAAAATGGAAATATCCATGATATGATTTTATCTTTTAGAAAGAGCACAGATAGAGAAGGAAGCTGTCAGCAAGTTTGGATCTTTTTCTGCCACCTTGGAAAATGGAATCTGCCTCTCGATAAGTTACTATGGATCAAATGGAATGGCACCAGGTAAGAAACACACAACAGAATAAATGTCCCATGATGAGCAGTCCTTGCCCTTCCCCAGCTTGTACATTTATCAGAAATAAACCTCTTCTGATTTAATGCTTCACATATAGTTTTTCCTGCAACATAGATATGTGGGGTATGGGGTATATGTGTGTGTGTGTGTTCATGTGTGTCTGTGTTTGTCTGAGTCTGTGTGTATGTATATGTGTGTAGGTATATGCATGAAGATAATTTTTCCTTTACATCAAAGAGCAATGCCTTCACTTTCAAATTTATTTATCAATTGTGTAATCTTGTGCATAATCACATGTACACACATATGTATATTTTGATTATTAATTAGTCCATGAAAGTAATTCTGTTACATTGGTTCAAGGAAAGCATGATCTTCCAGAGTTCTCATGGGTTTCTACAGAACAATATTTTTATGAGTCCTGTGATAGTAGAACTACTCAGTGTATTTCAGGATGTTGGTTTAAAAGGAGCCATTCATTGGACATGTTAGAGGATTTCTGGGCTCCACTTTCAAGAAACAAATTCCCCAACTGGAAGCTATTTCCTTTCAAACCACAAAATACTATGTTGCTTTACCAAGAACCAATTAAGAAATATGTGGATCCCCACAAACTTTAAAGGGATCCAACCACAGTAGACATTTTATAAACATTGCAAAATCAATAGATAATCCCTATGCCATATAGCTTTAAAACTATGTGCTAGCAGAGATTATGGTGATCATCTTACGTCCTGACTATGTAGTTCCTTTGCTGTGTAGATCACCATGAATTCTCATAACATTGTTTCTTAAAAGTTGAAATATCTCTAGAACTACACCAAGAGGTGTCTAAAAGCAGAAATACAGATCTGGAACTGAGAAGGGAAAATCATGCCTACTGTGGCCATTGTAGAGTCAACACATAGATAATATTTGAACTCCTAATTGTGAATAAGATCATTACATCTAATATATGCACAGACCAAACTATATATAACGATCACATATGGTGTTGCATACATGTACCTATCTGGACCTCTGCCCCTGTAAAACAGATTCAGTAAGTCAGAGGGAGACTTGGGCATCTGTTTAATTCCCTGAGTAATTATTATGGCAGCCAAACTTGAAAACATAGTGCAACCTGAGACCTGGAAGCATCTGCAAGACTTAAAATGGAGAAAGGGGCAGGGGGTGGTGACCAGAAAGGGCACTCACACAGTGTTGCCTGTCAGCCCTTTAGAATTTCCAAACTTTTAAAACCCAAAAGACAATAGATAGCCTACAAGAAAGCTACTTATCTCACCTTAGATAAAGCTAGTGTTTGTCTTCACTGGATCTCCTTGTCTACATTGCCTGTGTCTAAGGTATCCTCATGTTCCACTCTCTCAGTGCCCGACTTGCTGTTATGAATCTAGGACCTACCAGATATTTAATGAGTTCCATTTCTCAAATTAAAAGAAAGAGAGAAAGTTAATAGAGCGAACAACAGACTGGAGGGCAAGGATATGTGAGACAAGGAACTTGAGATGATTATTGTATCAACCACACTAAAATGTTAAACACTTTAAATTTTTTTAACTACAATCTGATTTTCAAAACAACTACATTATCTCTGGAATATATCCAACTGGTAAAACATGTTTCACATAGTGAAAGTTAATGCCAACTTGAACAAATTTTTTGAGATGTATCAATTAACAAGCATATGAAATATGAATATTTAATTTTTCATTCTCCCCTTTTTCCGACTTCTAGAGGTTATGAATTCTGAGTTGGAAGAAATGATGAATATTCCTTCAGCTATGACAGCAACGGTGGTTCCCACTATCGTGACTGTCCCCCAAGGCAAAGGGAAAGCTAAGCCGAAAGGCAAAGAAAAACATAAAGATTCCATTAAAGATGAGGAACTTCCAAAAGAAGAAGAGAAGAAGGTAGGTGAACAGGTTTCCAATCTTTTAACCCCAATGTTACTTTTACAATTAAAATGCAATTACACTGTTTCTCCCACTCCCTTTCCTTTCTCTACATTCTCCAAAGTCTCTTCCCAACATCTCTCTCTCTCAAATTCCTGGTCTCCTCTTCTTCATTATTGTCACACAGGCACACCACAAACACACACACACACACACACACATCACACACACATCAACACACATCACACACACACATATCTCACACATCACACACACACATCAACACACATCACACACACAAGTTTCACACACACATCAACACACATCAACACACATCACACACACACACATACACACACACACATCAGTAGGGTTGCTGGTTTCCCCAACATTGCCTTAATCTCTTTTAACTACTATCATAAAATATCTTAGACTACATGAGTCACAAACAACAAAAGTCAATTGGTCAAGTTGAGACTGGTAAGTCCAAGAGTGGGTTCTAGGTAACTCTATGTCTCATGTGAGCAAGTTGCTGTAGACAGCACCTTCTGTGTTCCTTTATATCACAGAAAGAGTAAACTCTGTTCACTAGGCACCTTTTTATAAAGGCCTGAATCACAGTCATGAAAACCAAGCCCTCAGAATTCTCAGTTCCCTAAAGGCCTCCTTGATACCATCATGCTGGGTATCAAGTTCCACCATCTGAGTCTGGGGTGGGGAAACCAACACTGAACCATAGTGTTGCCCACATCCCATACATCCAAATAGGGGCACCATTCACATTCCAATCCAGTCCATTTGCTCAACAGATGCATTCACAGTGACCTCTGTTAACTGTGGTGTATTCTTCTCTCAGGGAAAATGTGATGTTTGATACTGTGTCTTGTCACATGTTTATGGGCCGTTAAGCAAATATAAGCTCAATGGCAGTGAAAATTCTGGAATCCTTTTAGAATCCATTGCAGAGTCTACCTACTTACTCACAAGTTATATTGTTTGACAAATCCTTGCTTGATGGAAATAAATGTGTCTCCTTCAGGGAATGACAAGCATTTACTTATGTACAGAATCACATACAGGAAGAAGTAGAATCAGAGATCATTATACAGGAATCACCGCCCTATGTACCCACCTTCCAAAACTTAAATGTATCTTGCCCCAGTGGGCTCCTGCTGACCTTCATTGGGCAAGAATCTACAGGTGAGTGTTAACCAGAGTGGACAAGGAATCACGGGTCAAAAACTAACACAAAAAATCCCACCATTGAAAATGTGTCTTGGCCCTGGCATTCCCCTGTACTGGGGCATGGGGAATGCCAGGGCCAAGAAGCAGGAGTGGGTGGGTAGGGGAGATGGGTGGAGGGAGGGTATAGGGAACTTTTGGGATTGCATTTGAAATGTATATAAAGAAAATATCTAATAACAAATAAATATAAATAAAAAAAGAAAGTGTGTCTTGTCAGGCGGTGGTGGCACACACCTTTAATCCCAGCACTTGGGAGGCAGAGGCAGGAGATTTCTGAGCTTGAGGCCAGCCTGGTCTACAAAGTGAGTTCCAAGACAGCCAAGGCTACACAGAGAAACCCTGTCTCGAAAAAACAAAAAAAAAAAAGAAAAAGAAAAAAAAGTGTGTCTTTTCTTACCAGGTGTACTTATTGATGATGAGCAATGGGTAATTTCCAAGTAATGATCAGAACACTAATGACCATTCTCAAGCACTTGCTGTGATGAACCATTGTCAAAGTCCTTACCATGCATGTAAAAACACAAATCTTACAAGAGTAGGTACTGATAATTCCATCTTATAAAATACAGACTCTGAGATTTCTGGAGGTGCAACAATGTGCGCAAGGTCACCTGACTGGTAAAAGGCAGAGTTAGGAAGCCATTCTTGATCTAGTAAATGCAGCTTTCTTAATGGCTTTTATGTGGCCCTGTCTTCCTACCTCTTCAGAGGGCCACTGGTATAGCACTTTGCTCACTGATCTAAACAAGGAGCAGGAGCAGTGAGAATGAGGAGACTAAGATGCACGTTAAGCACGCTCTTGATCCCACATAATGTCACAGAGTCTGTTACTTCTGTTTCTTCTAAGCATGGCTTCTTACTTACTCTGATGAATAAATAGGTATATGAAAGACCTTATCAGTTAGCCTTGTGTGTGTGTGGGAGGGTGCTATATCTGAGATTAAACTGGAGTCCATTCAGCAGTGAATAATGGTTCTTTTTAAAACCCCCCCCCCGTATCTAATGGTGTCATTTTAAATTTTCTTGATGGGGTAAGATGACAGCCAGGTGTAGTTTTACTTGCACTTTACTGGTGGCCAAGGATGTTGCAGAGTTTTTTTCATGCTATAATTGGCCATTGTATTTTCTTCATTTGGAAAGTATCTACTCAGCTCACTTGCCCATTTGGTTGTATTATTTGCTCCTTTAGCTATTTCTATATATCTGGATATTGACCCTCTGTTAGATAAACTACCACCAAGATCCCTCCCCCCAAATCCTGCAGATTGTCTCTTAACTCTGTTTATTGTTGCCTTGGTTGTAGCTCAAGAAATTAAAAATTGACAAATGGTATTGCATCAACTTAAAAAAGCCATCCCATAGTGCTTTGCAATTTAGAAGGTATTTATCGAGTGCTTTTGCTCTTGATTGCCAGTGAGCAGCAGAACAATGAGAGTTGTCTGGCTATGGTGAGAGATGGGGGTTTGGGTTAATTTTGAAGGATGATGGGTAAGTTAGAGAAGGTTTGAATGCAAGGCTCCCTGAAGTTCAAAGCCAGCAGGGGATACCAGAGCAATGTCTGCCATGGAGCAAGAACTTACTCAAAATGGCATGCCAAGAGAGAAAATGGAGTCACTAAGACACTGAAATTCTGATCCCAAATCATTTGGCCTTGACATGATCTGGACTCTAGTGTATGCAAATGCTCTAAGAAGGATTACTATTTGTATGGTGTGAAAATGTCCTTACTCACTATGTTTGAGTGAAAAAGGTCATCAAAGACGCAGTGCGCTGAGCCATCAGTCATGAATGAAAGGAAACTTCCCTAGTTCTCAAACACAGACAAAAGAATAAAAACAAAAGAAAACAAATAAATAAAAAAGAAGATAAAATCCCAGCCCCGTAGCACCATTCAGCCCATCAATAGCTTTCCTCTCTTTTGATTTTTAAGATCATTCCATCGTAGATGAAGAACCCACCCGGAACCTCATGATCCGCCAGAGCTACCCGCAGCGATTGAAGCACTATGAGTTCTATAAAGCAGTGATGCCACCCCTGGAGCAGGAGGCATCAAGAGTTGTCACCAGCCAGGGCACCGTTATCAAGTATATGCTGGATGGATCCACACAGGTTAAAGACTATAGTATTTAAATAGCCTCCCTCACAGTGAAGTGCAAGAAAGCTGGACTTTAAGTAAGGAGCAAGGCTACTGCACGGAGGAGACATACACAAAGCACAAGGGTGCATTAAAGTGGCAAGTGAAAAGGAGTGCAGTTGGAGGCACTGCAGTGAAGTTAGGCTGTCCCTGAAAGCCACAGTGCATACAATAGAGATGGAGTTCCTTCTATATGATCTATCAGACTACAGACTCCATATGCTTTCCTCTTTTTCCCTCAACTCATCTTAAAGCAGGAGGAGGGAGAGCTCTTAAATACTCAATTCGCAACAGTGCTAGGAGACAACAAAACACATCATTAGTATAAGAAGTGTTTAAAAAATTGCTAGAAGATGCAAGGTGGTTAGGGCCAGACTGATAGAGATATAAGGACAAAGTTTAAAATATGTGCAAGTGAAAAAACTCTAAAATTAAGGAGGACTTTGAATAGAAATGTGTACATCTAGGAGCTGAAAATCGGGGTAGTTCTGCAGGTAAACTCATTTTATAGAGACTTAAAAATCGGAAGCTATGAAACCCAGAAACCGCATGCCTTTGCCCACCTTCAAAAATGATCAGAGAGAAAGGCTTCTATAAGTAGACAGTATACTATCAAGAGCCATGAGGATTTCAAGACTATGTATCTAAGAAAATAAACAACAGATTCAATATTGTTAAAATCACATAACAGTAAATACTTGAGCATAAATTTTAAATGGGTAAAATTGATATAGACAGAGACTCAAGTTAACAATAATTTTAAGGAAAATTTAACTGCCGTGACAACAGCGAGATAGCTCAGAGGGCCAAGGCGCTTACCTGATTATCAAGCCTGATTACTGAGTTTGATCTCCAAAATTCACACGGTGGAAGGAGGGAAGACACTCTGGAAAGTTGACATCTGATCTTCATATCTGTCATGATGTGCACACATACATACATGCCTGAATATGCGTGTGCATACATACATACATATATACATACATACATACATACAGACATACACATAGAAAAGCTGATGTCTGATCTTCATATACCTGCCATGATACACACAAATGCATGCGCCGCACACGCACACAGAGAGAGAGAGAGAAATGGATAGATAGATAGATAGATAGATAGATAGATAGATAGATAGATAGATAGAATGAAATTTAAAATAAGTATAAAACTGCTGTGGAAAAAATTAAAAGTTCTTCAAATTTTAAAGTAATTGTGTTGTGAAATGCCAAGTGGTAGGAGGGATGACATAGAGAGAAAAGAGCTAAGAGGTGTGGAAATACTCCATATGTCCTAGCATTTCTGGAAGAAACCAATGAGAATGGGAGGAGAATGTAGTTTAGACAATAGCGTGTGAAACATATTTCAGATTCATCCCAGCCAAGTGCCAATCTGGGATGATGCTAATTTATCTGTAAGTGTCATCTTGCTACCTAGGACTGCACAGGTAGCCTGCAGAGCTCCTGAAGAAGCCAGGAAGAATCAGGTCAGAGTCACAGGGACAGCTGACTTCCTTACCATACTCCCTGGGAGGCTATGCACATGGGTACCCATAGAGTATCTATGATACCTAGAGATGGCATGCGTCCTTGGTAGATGGTAATGGAAATGAGACATTTAAAATATAATACATTTGAAAATGTAGCTGTTGTAGAATTCTTATCGATACGATTTTCCAATTATATAGAATAAGGATAAAGAATAGAAAAGTATATTAATCCAACAAAGGGTGTGAAATAGAAGCAAGACAGATATGGGTAGAAAATATGAATTCATAGTCATTGCTGTATGCAGGTGCAAATCAACCCTCTAATGGCACTTTCTGACACCTGAAGGTCTGCCTTCAGCCGTCCTGCAGATTATTTTGAGCCCCAACATGTAGGATACAGCACTCTTTGAGGACCAGCCTCCTCTTGACTTCTGAGAATTCCGAGACCTTGTTTTTCCTTCAGATTCTCTTTGCAGATGGTGCTGTGAGCAGCAGCCCTGATTCAGGTCCTGTTTACACATCTCCTGAATTGCCTACAAGCCCCCATAATGGAGATTTGGTGGACAGTGCCTCTCAGCCCAAATCAGAAACAGGACCTGAGATCATCATTACTAAGAAAGGTAACCATCTAAGTATCTTACTCTGCAGGATTTACGGTTTTCAAATGCTTCACAGGTGTTCCCTGTTATGATGCTGCGCATCGTTTTATTATATACATACCTATTCATGTACAAATACACACTCATATGTATATGCTAATCTTCTTTACCAACACAGGATTGCTTACTAGCTCATGAACTGCCTTCTTCCGCTTTGTGGAATAAATGACACACATTTTCCCCATGCATAATGAACAGTTTCCTATGTCATTGTACCCGCTTACACATTAGCTATACTATCTGGGGTTGTGTTTTAGGGGTTTGTTAACTAAGTAATAAAAGATTTGAGTCAGCATCCCTGGGATGCTGTTGGCCTTCTCTTCAAGTTGAGATAGAACCCCTCAGATGCACCCAGGGGCTTCCATTTATCAGCTTCCAAAGCAGAAAAGAAAAAGAAGTGCATTCAAGAGGAGATTCCTGACCCCAACCCTAACCTTCCTCCCTTTGGATCTCAAGGGCTACACCTGCATGGGTTTCAGTGCTGCCAAAACAAAGAGCCGATACTTTGTGTCTTTTTTTCGTCTGATTTGTGGGGTGTCAGGGGTGTTCAGTAGCAGACAGTGGCATCTGCAATAATTGAAAGCAAAGATTGCTGCTCTGAGGATTTCTGTTTATACCCCTCCCACTAGCACAATATACTATACGAAAGGATACTTTCACACACTCATGACAATACCAAATATTATTCTCTAAGTGTCAATCAGTTTGATTAGTGAACCTTGTTACTATTTGACT
The DNA here is from genome assembly GCF_978045245.1 of Mus caroli. NCBI lineage: Eukaryota > Metazoa > Chordata > Mammalia > Rodentia > Muridae > Mus > Mus caroli. The sequence goes on along the minus strand of NW_028227258.1, from coordinate 60,580,319 downwards.
AATAGTGATATTGAATAGTTGAGTGGTTATTGAGTTTAGTTCATAGTAGCTTTCACAGGAATAATTATATTTTAGTTTTAGTACTATCTCTTCCACTGTAATTCTGAAATTTTTTGAATTGTTTTAATCTCCTTCTACATGCATTTTCAAGTCTCTATAATGTTCCTAGTTTATTTTAATCACTGATTCTTAACTGTTGAAATACAATTTTTAATCTTATGCATGATCAATAATTCAAGCCTATGCTTGAAAACAGCACACATCACGTAGTTATTCAGTTATACAGTTATACAGCACACATCACGTAGTTATTCAGTTATACAGTGTTCCCTTTATACTTATTATATGAAACTTGTTAGTTGTGTTTCCCAGATGTACCTGAGTTCAGCAACCTTTTCTGTAAAGGGCAAGAGGTAAATCTTATAGACTTGGCAGGCCATGTGCTCTCTGTCCCTGTAACTCAGCAATTCTGCTGGAGCGTGAGAGTACTTTTTGATAATTCATAATTCAATAAGCCTCAAATATGCTGTGTCCCAATAAAAACTATTTATGAACATTAAAATTGGAATTTGATACTGTTTTCATGCATCATAAACTACTTTTAAATTCCTTTTAGCTGCTTAGAAATACGAGGTGTCGTGACTTCACAGACAACACAGAACAGGCTGCAAGCCTTCCTTATAGAAAGAAAGCCCAGTCCTTACCTCCCATCCTTGCATGCTTCTAGTCCCCCACCCGATTTATTCAGCCACATGTAAGTTGATTGACAGGCAAGCAGTGCTCCTCAGCACTGTGCTCCTTGTACTCCTCCTGGCTTCTTGTGTAAGATAAATTTGTTTCTTTTGGTTCTGTCAAATTTTCCTTCAGATAGTTTGATAGTATAATTGTAAATACAGCTTTAGAATTATTCTTTGTGGTGAGTTTACCTTGTCATCTTTTTACAGGGTTTTTTTTTTTTTTTAATTGTGAGACTTCTCTCCCCTAATGCTTCTTTGCTTAGATTGCTGTGTCTCTGACTTTGTGTGACTTAGATTGCTGTGTCTAACCATGGTTCTAAGTAACCTCGCGGGTATGACTTTTCCACTCTCATATTCCTCTGTAGCACGTGCCTAAATGTGTCTCTTATATACAGCGTATAGGTAGATGTCATCAAAGCTAAGTTTGAAAGGTCTTGTTTTTAGAGATCTTAATTCATTCATCGAAGAGCTGACATTTCCTGAAAATCTCCTTATATTGTGCTTATTCTCAAATGGCAGTTTCACTGAGTGTGAAACTATAAATTGATGCACACTGACAGTGTTTTAGATATACTCATGTTTTAAAGATAGCTGTTAGTCCAATTCCTGCTGCTTTAAATATCATTCGTCCTCAGATCATTCCCCATTTTTAATCATAGTTTCAATATAATTAGGCTTGGCTTATTTATACAAATAGTAGTGCATTAGGCACTTTAATCTGTAGATAAGTGTAGCTCACTGATGCTGAAAATGTCTCAATAATTATCTCTTCAAATATTATTTCCATTAATTTCCTTTTCCTCTAGTTTTGTAATTCTCATAAAACAGAAGCCTTTGACTTCCTCTCTTTTTACTGAGGATTGCAACACTCAGTTTCAGTCTAAATAATTGGCTCAAGTCTTTGAGCTCTCCTCTAATGTACATTTTATCTTCTATTAAAACCTCATTAATTTGTTTAAATTTCAGTTGTTACATTTTTCCACATCTACTTCCCTTTTGTTCAATCTGTCTTCTCTGTTTTTTTATTAAATCTTTAAAATTAAAATAGAATTACATCACTTCCCCTTCTGATTCCTCCTTTCAACCCCTTCTTCCCCTACATCCCTCTCAAATTGATGGTGTCTAGTCCTTTAATTATTGTTGATATATTATATGTAAGTGCATAAATATGTACATACACCTTGATCCATTTAATATGGCTAACATATGTATATGATATGTAGATGATTTCAGGAATGACCGGTTGTTATTGAACAGCCAGTGAGAGTCCTCAACCTCAGAGGAGACTGTTTTCCCTCACACAGCAGTCAGTTGTTTTCTGTAGTTCATTATCTAGGGGGTAGGGACCCACAGTTCCCAGTTATTCTTTCTATTGCTAGTATCATTGTTCAGATACCATTCAGACAGCCATATAGATAAGGTATCATAAGTGTGATATTTGTCTTTTCTAGGAGACAGAATCCAGACTTAGCAGACTTCTCTGTTTTCTGTCTCTTCTAGGCTTGCTATCTCCTCCTCTACAATGTTTTCTGTGCCGTAAGTGCATGAGTTGTGTTGTAGATGTATCCACCGGGGCTAGACTCCCCACAACCTAATAATCACTGTGTTATGACCTGTTGTAGTTTTCTGTAATGGTCTCTCTGCTATAAAGAGAAGCTTCTTTGACATCGGGTGAGAGCCACACTTATCTGTGGGTATAACAATAAGCTTTAGAACGTAATCAGGAATTATGTTAGTCTAGTAAAGTAGTGGTAGTAGGGTCTTTTCTAAGATTCATGACTTCACTAGGCCCTGATAACTGGCTATGTTTCTAGTATTAAGCATGATTTTCCTCCTATTGAGTGAGACTTAAGTTCAATGTCACAGCCATTGGTTACCACCAGGATGTGAGTGACACTATTGTACCTTTAGGTATTGCTAGTTACGTTGGTCGTTGTTGTAGTTCATGGGCATTACAGATAGGCAAGACTATTGACTGCTTCCCTCCCTTGGCAGCTTCTGTAATAATTTTTGGTAATATGAAAGCTAGATCACAGAAAGGAAGCTTCTGAGTTATATCCAGCTCAAATCTTCCAAGTCCTGTATGGGAAGTGTACAGTGGCTTAAGAAATAGGTGGGAAAAAATGTATAGGAAAGTGGATGGAGCTAAAAGATATTGAGTAAGGTAACCCAGACACAGAAAAGCCAGAGGAGAAGGGAGAACTAGAGAGGACATAGCAGGACACAGCAGATGTAAAGAGGAAAATGAGAAAAACAGGGAGGAGGACCCATTGGTGAGTGGACAAGGAGGTCAATACAGAGGAAAGAGGAGGGAGAATGCACAATAATATCAAGCAAGGATGCTTGATAAGGCCTGAAGGAGTCATATTATTTTATAGTTACCTCAAATCATATGATTTTTTAAATAAAATTATGCCACTTGGGATAACAGTGCTCCCCACAAGAGCAATGTGTTATCTAACAAATCCCCCTGGGGCCAAGCATGAGAATCCTCCATTGGAGTTCTTGGTCAGGATTGTCCAAGTAACTCCCAAATGATGCAGGCTATTTCTGTAGCCCCCTCTTGCTTCTCAGAGGTTGAAGGTAACCTGCCTCCTCTCTGCTCACACTTAAACTGGTTCCTTCACACCAGGAATCTCACCCTTCAGACTCTGTGCCTATTCAGTTGGTGCCTCTGACTCCCCCTTGGAAGTGCTTGTGCCTTGTTGCTTTTTGATTATTGCATGATCATTTTTATTTCTTGTTGCTTTAACTCTAAATGCTTTGGACCAATACAAATATAGATACATTTCTTTGAAAACAGTTTTGTTTCAGGAAGGAAAATATCATGGATCTGATATTAACCTTAATATTAAATTATTATTCTGATGGGGATTCGGAATGTCACCTAAGCATTGGTCATTCTCACGTGAAGACTCACATGCTTGCTGTTGTGATCACATACCACAGACATTTTTGCTTTCTCTGCTCAGCCCCAGATTGAACACTGACCTCTTGTCCTGTAGTGCTGGGGTATATGGCAGCAGAAAGCACACATTTGTTTGGTGATTAGTTCACACTTTCTGAGAACAGCTCTTCACAGTCTCAGGCTTCTGGAAGTGTTTCATATTTAACTCCTTGAACCATCTAGAGTGAGTTCTGAATTTTGTTCTTTCCTAAGTCCCATGCCACCCCAGTTTGAGAAGGCCACCTCACAGGACCAAGCTGTGTTCAGTTCAAGCTTTACTTCCTGTGTCCCTGCCTCTACTTAGGCCTTGGCTAGTGCCGACTACATCATTCAGTTATTACTTTAGAGACACTTCCAACTAACAAAACTGTACTGGCATTTTTTGTTATTTTCTGTGGAATTCTTGATGACGAGTTGGTGATGTTGCTGGAAATGGAATATGAACTGTACCTAATCCTTATGTCTGATCACTGCCATCTTCTTCACTTTATCTATCTGTGCCCATAATAAAGGACAAGAGTCATTACATAAGAGTTCAGAGCAGAGCCGGGCGTGGTGGCACACGCCTTTAATCCCAGCACTCAGGAGGCAGAGGCAGGCAGATTTCTGAGTTCGAGGCCAGCCTGGTCTACAAAGTGAGTTCCAGGACAGCCAGGGCTATACAGAGAAACCCTGTCTCGAAAAACCAAAAAAAAAAAAAAAAAAAAAAAAAAAAGAGTTCAGAGCATGCACATGATCCTCTCAGTGCGTTCTTCCACCTCTCGTCCTTTCACACTTATATACTCCCATGTCCATTGGCACTTATATCATACTTATCTGTTCTACTGCTGCCTGGAATCTCTGCTACACTAATATTTTCTAACTGTTGCTCATGCTTTCTTTATGACTAATTTCCTATATTCCTGCCAAAAGCACCCAACTCATCTTTTGAGAACTTCACTGTCCCTCTTAAATATTTCCTGTAGGAGATCTTAAGATCTATAACAGGCCATAAAGATACATTTTACTGGACCCGTGCCTCCCTTTCCAGTTTCTCCTCTCAATAAAAAATGTATCCCCTGACTAAAAAAGTACACATTGGTGTCTGCACACACCATGCTGTGCACCACCACCACCACCCACATATACCCTGCCCTGATTCCGTTATCTTTCTAGGATCCTCATGTTGGCATGACTTTTCCACTTCTGGTGATGAGAAAACAAGAGAGAATAAGACAAGGGAAGAGAGGAAAGAAAAGAAGAGAAGAAAAAGACACCACACCAAATATTTACTCCCTCTTGTGGGAGATCTATACACATTGTGCATCTGGCACCATGCTCCTCTCTGATGCTCTTCTGGTAGTGCTAACAAGTCACAAACAAATCCTGAGGCAACTGGAGGGGAGAATTCAGTTCTGCCCAGTTCTTGAGTCCCCGTGCATTGGACTGAGATTTGTAGTCTGACATATGAGCATTTTGTGCTCTGAATCTAGAGACTCTTAACAATCCTTTACTTTCTGCTCATAATTGGTTTCTGAGTTTACCTCATCAGCGAGGCCTGGTGACACATGTGTCCCCCAGATGCTGAGAAGGATGGAAAAGGAATACGCATCTGATAGATGTTGATGTGGTGTTCAGCTGTACAAAGTCACTTCTGCTGATGAGAAGCCAAGGATTTGCTTGGCTAGTTAGGGCCCTCAGATTCAGAATGAACTAAATAGAGGAGATTAAATGTTTCAAAGGCTGTAGTGGATAGATTTCATATGCCAGAGAAGAGTGACATACCCAAAAGTGAAATACAGACCACAGGAGATCTGGGATTCACAGACAAATAAGGAAGATTAAAACTATTCAGAAATAAACACAATGGCTTCCATTCACCAAACAGTGAGCTGCACAGAGGTGTGTATGCCTGGAAGAAGGTAATGGCAATTCAGCTAAGGTTCAGTCCCCAAACTGACCTATTGGTAACCCAACTTTCCCTGTCAAGAAGTAATATAATTGGTGACTATTGCTTTGGCTTGTTTAAAGTGTCTAAAGAGGTTCCTACTGTGTTAGGACTTAATGAGCAGTCTATGAAAGTGTTCTAGTAACACTGCACTGGCTAATTGTCCTTGATCATCCACAGGAAAAGGTCACAAAAATCAAACAGTGGCAAATAAGAGTGAAACCCATGATATTATCCCAGAGGTACCTCCACCAACTCCCGTGGACTCCCACATTGGCACCTGGTTTACCACAACACCTGATGGAAGGAGAATTGGCACCAAAGGACTAGAGAAAATTGAGGACTTGAAACCATATTTGTTCTTCCAGGCTACAGATCCCATCAATGGAACGGTATGACAAAGTGGTGCATATCACAAAAATACCTAAACCATTAGAGTCCCGAAACACATAGAAGAATGTATACAAAATCTCAACGTCCAAATATTTGTTAGGCAGTAGGTGGGTGGGTTGGTGGGAAGGTAGGTAGGTAGGTAAGTGGGTAGATGGATGGATGAATGGTCAGGTGGATGGATGGATCGATGGACGGATGGATGGATGGGTAGACCCACCAAAAATCACTGTGTGGTTTAGTAGCAAGTATACTGTTTTCTGAAGTGTGTGTGTGTGTGTATTTTGTATGTGTGTACATGAAATCATGTTAAAATAAACTATGAATTTTTGAAGTGAGGGTTATGAATTTTTGTTCTTTTCCTTTCATTTATTTAAGTGATTAATTTGTTGTTGCTGGTGGTGATGGTGATGGTGGTGGTGGTGGTGGTATCGTTGAGACAGTCTTGCTGCATAACCCAGGTTGGCTTGAACTCCTGCATTAGCCTCTGTAGTGCACTGCAATGCTGAATAACTCATGAATTGTTTATACTACCTAAGCATAGCTGTGACTAATGTCACCTATCTCCTTGTGTTAAATATGTCTGTATATCTGTTTTATCTCTGGGAATGAGAGGCTATGTGTCCTTTTCCTGCTTCTTTGTGGCCCTCTGTACTGAGTGGTCAAAACTGGTTCATGATCTATGCTTTCAAAGAATCACACTCACATTAAATAACTTAAAAACTCAACATCAGTGAGCACAGGGGATTTTATTTGACCACAATAGGGAGTGGTAAACAACTGTTATTTTAAAAGTAGTGGTTTGGCTTATGACATGAAATCACTCCCCTGCCATGAGCCATGCACCTTCCACATGCCAGGCTTCCTCTGGGGAGTTTTGTCTACTTTAGTCCTCATAGAACTATAGATTATTTATTACATGATGACAAAACAGAGCCCAGCAAGTTGACCACTCAATAACTCACACTCGGAGGAAGTGTTTGGCGCCAGGATTTCCAATCTACTCTTAGTGACTGAGAGCTGCGCTCCTTCTAATATTTAGTTATCCCCCTCCCCAACATTGTATGTGGAACTCTGTGGCACCCCCTAAACCCAAACAAAATGAAGTCTTTTCTAGGTGCCTTGTCTCTGCTTTACAAACACACACTGCTGGTAACGAATGTCTGCCTTCTCTTAGCAGATTCCATGATCTAACCTACACATCCTCTCCCCCTTCATCAGCTATTTGCAGAATAACTTCACAATCTTTGACCTTGCTAATTCTCTTTTCTTTGTAGGATTCCATGAGACTGATCGTTTTAGAAAAACCAGCCTTCGTTAGGATTTTTTTTTTTTTACGTGTTTAGTTTGGTTGGAATTTTTATTTGTGATGTATCAAGTAACTGTAATTTAGCCCTGGGGTAAAATGTGTACCTTAATATGCAAATTAATATTTGTTATAAATGTTAATTCCCATAATTGACCCTATTATCACTATGTAGTTGTTGATCCAACAATTACAAACAGGATCAAGTTTACTTTATGCACTGGATAACTAAGAATATGAGCAGCTCCCATAATATACACGGAGGACAGTTATGCCCAGGCCCTTATCTCTGCCATCTCTGTGTAATAACTCATCCAATGTTTACATCAAACTGCAGTTTCTATTTTATGAAGAAGAAAACTAAGCTAGAGAATTTGAGTGCTTTGCCTAAGGTCACAATGTGAACAGAAGGGACATGCCAGACCCCACATACCTGGTTTCCTTGTAGTCTCATAGAACAGGAAGAGGTTGCTCTCCAGGGTGCCTTTTATAAGGTCACTAATCTAATCCAAGAGGACTCTAACCTCATGACCATGCCCTAAAAGCCCCAATTCCTATGCTACTACCTTAGGAGCTGGGATTTCATCATATTCATTTGGGGGAGACACAGTAGATTTATAAGCTGATCAGACAAGGGTCTGGTTGTTCTTTCAGACTGAAGGGACTACTAGGATTAGTTGATTGTTTCATGATTCCGACTCTGGTATATGTATCCTAAACCTTCCAGTAGTGTTTGATTCTACTTAAGATAAAGTCTGAAGGCTCTGCTACTTAGTCTGTGGCTCCCAGACTCCCCTTATCTACCCATTCCTCCCTGGAGTCTTTGTCTCTCCCTGTACTTTGCTCCAGCCACAACTCTTCTCTAGCACACCAGGCTCAAGCTCAGCACTGTTGCCTTAGGCAGAGAACTAAGCCAAGCAGAGCACTCACCACAGAACCCAGCAGCCCCGAAACTCTGTCCTACCAGGGACTTGTAACTTGGAGTAAAGAACTCCATCCCAGTTTACCATAGCACCCCAGCCCCCATCACGATGCATACCCTGTGCTTAGTACTGTAAAGTCTTTTAGGATGACCTGGAATAAACCTGACAGGTGATAGGATGCTGGCCTGCTGTCTTTCCATCTGAGGTCATTCAGCCATTTCCATTCTGTGTTGGTTAAGCTTCATTGCCAACTAGACTTAAAATCACCAGAGAGGTGCACCTCTAGGCATGTCTTGAGGGTAACAGAAGACTCACCCTAAATGTGAGCCAGATGCCCAGACTGGTTTATGCAGAGGAAAGAAGAGCAAACAAACCAGATAAGTGTCAGCACTCTCTCCCTCCCCCTCTCCCCCTCTCCTTCTCTCCCCCTCCCCTTTTCCTTCTCTCCCTCTCTCCCTCTCCCCTTCTCTCCCTCTCCCCCTCCCCTTCTCCTTCTCTCCCTCTCTCCCTCTCTTTCTCCCTCTCTCCCTCTCTCCCCCTCTCCTTCTCTCTCTCCCTCTCTCCCTCTCCCTCTCTCTCTCTCCCTCCTTTCTGCTACAGACACAATATCATCAACTTTTGCTCCCACTGCCATTCCAGTCCTGCTATGATAGACTGTTTACCATCAAATCATGGACCAAAATAAGCCCACCTCCCTTAAGTTGCTTCTTGTCAAAAATGTGTTCACAGAGAAAAGAAAGTTCCCAATACTCCACCCCAGACCCATACTCTCTTTCTATTGCATATAGGAAGATACTCCACTTGAACATGTGTGCAAACTAACACAATAGTCTTTCACCCACAATTACATTGACTTAACTTTAAAAAAAGACTGGAGACAAGAAGTACTGTACAACTGGCATGGCAACCTCATCATCTAGGAGGCCTACTGACCACCCACACCCATAGCAACTTAATCCCTTAAATCCATTTGCAGTATGCACAGCAGCCAACTGGTTATATGTAGATGTGAATCATCTCAGCCCAAAGGAACAGCAGCCTCTCTCTCCACAGTGTCCATTACTGTGCTGATGGCTACCTTGCAGTTCACCCTATCCAGGTAATCCTACAGAGCAGGATTCATAACACAAAGACAACCTACATGGGCCACATCCTCTCAATAGTTTCTAAGGAAACAGATCCTATGAATTGTAGGTCAGACTGGCCTCTGTTGACCCTGAAATGTTCCCTGACACTTAATATTTGAGTGACTTTGCATTTTTTTCTTGACTCCCATAAACTTAAATTTAAATTCTCTCACTCATAAAATTTAGAAAGTCTAAATGTCCTCATCTACCTCAGGAGTCATTCAAAGTAGTAGATCAAGTAGAAATGAAACCCTCACATGCACTAAGCTCAGAAATAAGCTTACTGAGGTCCAGCCCCTCAGCCCAGTGTTGATGCTCTGTCTTCATGTTCAGGTCATGACTACTCGAGAAGACAAGGTGATCATTGTTGAGAAGAAGGACGGGACTCGGGTTGTGGACCATGCTGATGGTACCAGAATCACAACCTTTTACCAGGTGTATGAAGATCATATTACTCCCCCAAATGATGAAGAAACAAGTGAGTTATATTTTTCAAGATGGTGACAACAGAATGCTACAGCATGAGTCAGATAGAAAGTTCGCCATCAAAAGTATTCATAAAAATAAGTGAGCCAGCCAGGGAATACCCATGTGATACAAAGGGCCCTTCCTGTAACATGTATATCATATAAAATGTTAACTTTGGGCTTTTATTATATAGATAGCCTTGCTTCTTTGCATGATGAAATAGACATACAGGTGCAATTTTCAACATGGCATATCACTGAAATATTGGGTAATATATAAATGTTCATCAGTGATACAATGGAAAAATAAAATGCAATATAATACTAAAAGGGACACTATTTCGTGATGGTAAGAGCCTACATCCATCCATCCATCCATATATACATACATACATACACTGAATACAAACACACACACTAAACATTCACTAAATACAATCACACATTTAATATAAAATAAGCACATATACTTAATATATATATATATATATATATATATATACTGTATGTAAACATACTACATATAAACACAAATGCTATAAACACATGCACATGTGTGTGCATGCACACACACACAATATTTCTGGAGACTTCAAATTTGGTAACAGAGGCCTGTTATCTCAGCTTCCAGGAGGCCCAAGAGGTCAAAACCAGTTTGTACTACATATTATACCACATATTGAAACACTTACTCAAAAATAAAAAATGTTAGAGACCTCAATACAATGTTGAAAAATACAGGTATAAATGATAGATACAGCAATTATATAATTTTATGGATTACTATATAATTTATGTAAATATAAAGTACATAAACCTCATATGTTGTTTATTCTTAACACATATTTATATAGTTATAAAAATGAATTGCACAAAAAAATAAACTTAAGCATAGACAAAATGCCTATTTTACTCTACCTGGAGACTTTCTTCATACACATATTTGGAAACAACATGACCAAATAGGAACAAGTCTCAACTGTCACTGGTGAAATATTTAATGATTTTCAATTTTTATCTTGAAAAACATTTTCCACTTCTCAAAATGAAAAGAATGCTGACAGCATACTTAATAAGACAGGATGCTAAGTCACATCAGAATGTAGATTCTAGAACTGTTCTGAAGGATATTGACAGGGATTGCAGGCCACACTCGAACCCGGTGCAATTCTTTGTAGCCAGGTCTTTCTCCAGAAGGAATCCAGCTGGCCAGGAGATCATTTGAGGCTGATTGCCCACTGTACAAATCTTACGCAGTCTCCTTACCTTGTGTTTTACTTGTAGCTGAAGGTCCAAGGACTGTCACTAGACAGGTGAAGTGTATGCGGATAGAAAGCTCACACTATGCCACTATTATCACCAACTGCGAGGACAGTAGCTGCTGTGCCACCTTTGGGGATGGAACATCTATTATTGCAAAGCCACATGGGTCATACCAGGTGGGTCTGGTTGGTAAACCAGGACTGATGCATGTAAATGTCCCAAGGGTAACAAGTCACACTGTGCTGGGACAGTGAGAATTTCTGCAGTGACACCCTCTGTTCCTCTCCTCACTCACTCACCTGAAACACTTCTCACACTGCTGTCTATTTGTCTTTTTAATCTATTCTAGGAATACATTGTCTTGCTTGTTGTAAAAAAATTAGTCGCTTTGAGTCAAGGTTAGGCTAAGGAGCTTCCCACACTGGGCACTGTGGTGGCAGAATCATTCCAGTAATCTGATTTACACTTATCCTCCTCTCTAATCTCATTCTTGACTGCAGTCCACCCCAAACACTTCAGTGGAACTGAGGACACAGCGGTCTGTGTGGTCCTGGAAGAGCAGTTTGCCCAGATGAAGCAAAGCTTCCTTCCTTCAAATGTAAAGGAAGAACTTGGCAACACACTCATTCCTTCTCAATCTCCCTGACCTTCCCATTAAATATAACATGCTGGTGTCAGCCTACAGTCTCTTTAGTCTTCAAAAGTTTTTCCCTGAGAGAGAAGAGGCATGAGCTAAAATATCACACATCATGTTACAAGAGACTGAGAACCAAGAACCAGAATGAGACAGATTCATCATCATCACTGTGGCAGTGGCTGAACTAGCTTATCCTTTCCATCTCCCCGGTCATTACACGCTCTCTTTTCATCCAGTGTATATTGGTGTGGGTCAAAGTAAGGGCTGAAAAAGAGAAAAGAAAACATGAGTATGAGTGTTTGTTAGCAATGACACCTGTGGTGACTGGCCCATAGGGAGTAGCACTATTAGGAGGTGGTCTTATTGGAATAGATGTGTCACTGGCGTAGAGTTTGAGGTCTCAGATGCTCAAGCCATGTCCAGTGTGGCAGTTCACTTCCCGCATTCTCTGGATCCAGATATAGAACTCTCAGCTACTTCTCCAGAACAATGCCTGTCTGTGTGCCTCCATGCTTCCTGCCATGATGATAATAAACTGAATTTCCAAACTGTAAGCCTGCTCCAATTAAATGTTTTCCTTTTAAAGAATTGCCATGATCATGGTGTCTTACCACAGCAATAAAACATTAAGGCAACACCCAAAGCAGAAGCACCATCAATTTAAAAAAATTTTTTTAAACAGACCTAATTCACTTCATATAGGTATAAAAACCCCATATGGAGTCACAGCTGGAGCCTGGGTCCTTGGAATGTACACTCTAGTGTGGGATTTCATAAGATGGTCAGGGAATTCCTGATAAGGAGACTTGGTGAAAACAGTCTCTTTTCAGAGGTCAGGTGTCAGGTAGCTGTGTCTCTTGAAGATGACATCAAAGGTGGTATTGGCTAAAGGACAATCAGAAGGATTGGTAGCCTGACCTTAAATAAGTTCCTGCCACCCAGAAGCTGTCAGACTCCTAGGAAGTGAGAGGGTACTTTGGGCAGCTCTGCCATACACAGTGAGGGCCTTCACCTTTCTCCCTTAAAAAAGACATACCAAGTGTACACAGGGCCTGTACGATCCAGGAGAGCTGAGGGAGGGAAAATTTTTTTAATTGATTTTTTTCAGAATTTTATATATGAGTTCTGTATTTACATTATTTCTGCCCCTTTTCCCTTCTAATTCTTACTGTGCTTCCCCTCTCGAATTTATAACCTCTCTTCTTTAATCATTATTGTTATAGACAGACAGACAGGCTAGACAGACAGATAGATAGACGTATATATAAGTATAACCCACTGAGTTCTTTTAGTGTTGCCTGTATGTATATATATTTACAGCTAATCACTTAGGATTGGATAACCTACGGGGACTATCCTTGAAGTAGATTGACTCCCTCTTCCAGCAGTTGTTAATTGCCTGAAGATTCTCATCTAGAGGTGGGGCCTTCTGAGACTTCTCCCATCTATGTTGGTGTGTCAACTGGTGGTGTCACTGCCAGCAAATGGAGTCAGTTGCATGCTGCAAACTGCTGCATCTTGAGACTCTTACGCCAAGTGAAAAAAGCTACACAGTGATACTTCCATCTGTGTGGAAAATCTAGGATAGGAAAATTCAAATGGATTAGTGGCCACCGAGGACTAGGGACAGGAATATACAGTGACTGTGTATGTATGGAAAATCTACAGAGATAATGGGTTTTTGGTCACCAGATTAGAATCATGGGTAATACATTGATGGCTAATGAGACTGGAGTTTCTTTGTGGAGGCAATAATTAAATATTCTAAAATTATATATAATGGCCACACAAGTTCTTGGATATATTAAACAATTACCAAATACTACATTTCTAAGAGGTGAATTTACAATACATGAATTGGAACTCAAAGAATGAGCTAGAAGTCATTACATAAACACTATCACTTGTCTATATAAGCTATCAGAAGGGAAAAGGCTAACCAAAGCTTCTAAGAAGCTTTATACCTTTTAATATGTTTCTTAGACCCAAAACGTAATGGGTACCAAACATTTTGCATGGAATTTCAGATACTTACCTCAGTTAAAATGGAGTAAGTCTTAAATAAGTAGAAAAGAACAAACACAGAGAACATACAAATACGGGAAGAAAAGCATGAAGCCACACCCAAGAAACTGTATCTTCTGTTTGTCCTTTGGCAAGCAGTCCTTCAGAAACATCATGTTCTTTCTTGCATAATGTTTCTGTCCTGAAAGTATCTTTCAAATACCTCAAATTTCATAAGAAAATTTAATGTATTTTTTTTCTCTCTCCTCCCAGGTGCTACCTTCAAACACAGGCTGCCTTTATATTGATAAAGACTGCTCAGCTACATACTGCCATGAATCAAGCAGTAATTTGTACCATCCCTTCCAGAAGCGCGAGCAGCTGAGAGCCAGCAGGTATATCATGAAGCACACCTCAGAGGTGATCTGTGAGGTCCAAGATCCTGAGGGGAACACCTTTCAGGTAAGATGCAGGGTTCCTATGGAGAGAGCCTGGACATCTGTCTTAGTTAGGGTTTTATTGCTGTGAAGAGACACCCTGACCACCACAACTCTTATAAAGGAAACATTTAATTGAGGTTGGCTTACAGTTCAGGGGTTTAGTCCATTATTGTTACAGAAGGAAGCAAGGTAGCATATAGGCAGACATGGTGCTGGAGAGGTAGCTAATAGTTCTACATACAGATTGACAGGCAACAGAAAGAGAGAATGAGCCACTGGGCCAAGGTTGAGCTTCTGAAAGCTCAGATCCTACGCCAAGTGACACAGTTCCTTCAGTAAGGCCACAGGCACTCCAAGGCTAATCCTTCCTAATTCTTTTCAATAATGTCATGCTCAGAGAACCTATGGAGGCCATTTCCACTCATAATGCCACAGCTTTGTTTTGAAATGTATCATTCAAGACCAGTTCCATACAGACTTTTGTATTTGTGGCATTGGGTCATTTACTCAACCTCAGCCAACCAATCATGAATGTCAGTATCTTTTCTTTAATTCTTAAGTATATGTTCACAGAGAAGAACAATCTTAATAACTTTGGCAGGAGGAAACTTAAAGCTACTAGACAATTAGAGAAATGTAAGATTTTTTTTAAAAAATAATGCAACCACAAACAATAATGTAGGAATTCAATTGAGAAGAAACACAAGCACTCTCCAATGTCATGGCATTAGGGCAATCTGTAGTGAGAAGTGCCTAGCAGGGATGATGTTAAGAAGAAAGAGTCTGGAGAGGGCTTGGGCACTGCTAAGATGATGCTCTCTCTTCTATTTATCTTTCCTGTCCAGGAATTGGAGAACCATGGCCTCACACTTTATATAGATTAGGATCTACAATGTTTACCTCACATTAAAAAAGGTTTAAAAATCTAAAGACTATCTCATGACATATGAAGGTACACACGGTTCAGAGTTCAGTGGTGCTATGGAAACTATTGCTGGAACACAGGGATGTCCTTTGTTTGCTGCTTGTCTCTGCTTGCATTTGCACAGCAGTGCATGATGGGCTGTGTGTTTGCAAAAGAAGAGTGTGTGGCCCTTGACCAAAAAGCATTGCCACCCGCTAATGTTATTTTGGTATGCAGTCCAGTCCTGGTCCAGCTCATGTTTTTCTTCCCTAAATAATTGAGACTTCACAGCATGAGCATGAACTGATGAATTTCAGTTGATAATGACTAGCAATGGAAACATACAGCCAAAGCTTCTCCATATTAAAATGTCTGGGGTATTCCTTACCAAGCATGTTTCTAATACCCCTCTAAGGGCCATATCACCTACAGTGGGCAGCTAGTGTGTCTCTACTTTTACTAATGGAATCCATACATAATATAAATACCTTGTAATTAGATATGCTTGAATTTTCTGCTAATTCAAAAGAGCATGAGCTTGCTCACATTGGATCAGTGGTGATGTAGGACACTGGCATTTTTTTCTCTTCAGTTGCTCATATGCCTATCCCTTAGGTCATGGCTGATGGCTCTGTATCAACAACATTACCTAAAAAGAAACTAGAAGATGACTTCAATGTACAGATGGAGGGCTACGAAAGCTTATCATCACTTCACCTTGAAAAGAACCACATGCAGATCTATGGTGAACATGTTCCCAGGTAAAATGGCACCAACACTGTTAGGATTTTTAACCTCTGTTCCAAGTTCGAGAAGCACCTTTACTCAATGTCTCAAATGCTCAAATGTTTACTTCTTCAAATAGATTTTTTGTTGTCTATACTGATGGATCAGGAGTGGAACTTCTCCGAGACAGTGACATAGAAGAATACTTATCCTTGGCCTATGGAGAGTCAACAACTGTGGTTCTCCAGGAACCAGTACAGGAATACCCAGGTAAAGAAGCCATGCTGCCGACAGCACCCCAGCTCTTCTGGTGACTCTCATCCTCTGGCTGTTCAGTCCCCTTTGCTCATTCTGCTGCTCCAAATACCAACTGATCATGTCGCCTTACTAACATAGCTCCCAAAACTGATGTTCATCTCAGACTGTGTCTAGGTGTCTACTTGTGCAAGCCCAGAATGAATGCCTCTTGCTGTTGTTAGAAGACTTGTGCCTAGGGTTTATCTAAGAGTTCAGTCCATCCTGTTTAGAAACATTGTGAGCTCTCTTGCAAATTCATTTGGGGGGAGGCATTTTTAAGGTGATATCTTGGTCAAACTGAATACAATAAGAAAATATATTTTATGTATAAATTGGAATGCTAAGCCGGGCATGGTGGCACACACCTTTAATCCCAGCACTCAGGAGGCAGAGGCAGGCAGATTTCTGAGTTTGAGGCCAGCCTGGTCTACAAAGTGAGTTCCAGGACAGCCAGAGCTATACAGAGAAACCCTGTCTCGAAAAAACAAAAACAACAACAACAACAAAAATTGGAATGCTAGTCAGAAATATGTGTTGTATAATATATTCACTGAGAAATTATGTTATTTTATTAATTTCTAAAACATTGCATGAAATTAAAGGCACATACTTTGATATGCTGCATATATGTATATATATATGTATATATGTATATATTTACATATATATGTATCTATGTTTCTGGGCTTCTTTTAATTTTTTGTTTGATGGTTTATACCTCTAGTCTACTGGTAAGCATGCTAGCAAGTCTATGCTATCATTTAGTCATTGGCATGCATGTCCATATTATATGCCTTGTTTGTGTGAATGTGGAAAATAGACAGCTGTGCCTGGCTATGCAGTGTATGTAAAGAACTATGTAAGGGAAGCAGGCATGGTGGTACAATAACTCCTGACCTAGAAAACCACTGGGAGCTTGAGGTCATCCTACACTACATAGCAGGACTCTGTTTCAAAAAAACAAACAAAACAACCCAACGAAAGCAAAAAATAACCAAACAACAACAATAAAATGAAAACAGAAGATAATAACTCTCCTCACCATATTTTATTTATTTAAATAGCATTGTCTTAGCCACCTATCCTGTGCCAAATACTAGTTTTGAAGTACAGAATGAGTTAAAACAAACATAGGCCTTATTTCATTAAATTCCTTATAATTTATCAAGAGAAATGAGTGTTAATTATATAACCCTATGAATAATTATAAACTTACAGAAGGTGTAATTATAAACTTACAGAAGTATCCACACTTTGGTACTCCTTCTTCTTGAGTTTCATGTGTTTTGCAAATTGTATCTTAGGTAGTCTCAGTTTCTGGGTTAATATCCACTTATCAGTGAGTGTATATCGTGTGTGTTCTTTTGTGATTGGGTTACCTCACTCAGAATATCCTCCAGATCTATCCATTTGCCTAAGAATTTCATAAAGTCATTATTTTTAATTGCTGAGTAGTACTCCATTATGTAAATGTACCATATTTTCTGTATCCATTCCTCTGTTGAGGAACAAAATACCCATAGAAGGAGTTACAGAGACAAAGTTCAGAGATGAGACAGAAGGAAGGACCATCCAGAGACTACCCCACCTGTGGATCCATCCCATAATCAGCCACCAAACCCAGACACTCTTGCATATTCCAGCAAGATTTTGCTGACAGGACCCTGATATAGCTGTCTCTTAAGAAGCTATACCAGTACCTGGCAAATACAGAAGTGGAACACAGGGCCCCTAAAAGAAGCAGCTAGAGAAAATACTCAAGGAGCTAAAGGGGTGTGCAACCCTATAGGTAGAACAAATACTAACCAGTACCCCATAGAACTGTGTCTCTAGTTTACATATGTAACAGATGATGGCCTAGTAGGCCATCAATGGGAGGAGAGGCCCTTGGTCTTGCAAAGATCATATGCCCCAGTACAAGGGAATGCCAGGATCAGGAAGAGGGAATGGGTGGGTTGGGGAGCAGGGTGGGGAGAGGGTATAGGGAACTTTTGGGATAACATTTGAAATGTAAATGAAGAAAATATCTAATAAAAAATGAAATGAAAAAAATAAATAAGATAAATAAAATTTACAGAAGGTCTATGAAGAATAGAAATATTTTTCAATGAGAGCTTTGAATAGAAAACTCTGGTATCATCTAGACATTGTCTCTGAAAATGTTTGAGACCCAAGAGCTTGTTAGTGTATTCAGGGTTGTGTGTGTGTGTGTGTGTGTGTGTGTGTGTGTGGTATGCAGTGAGGGTTATGACTTCTTGGGGAAGAAATTACCAAGAATCATACTGAATTGGAAAATGGGTAAGAAGAGGCCAAGCATGGCTGTAGCATGAATGAGAGACACAGTTCAAGCCAAGACAGGGGTGAACAAGGAGGACTCTGCTCTGCTTCTTTTAGCAATGAGAAGTCAAAGAAGCTTTAATCATGGATGAACCTGGCTGTCAGGATCAGTTCTCCCCATAGTGCTACATCTACATCTAGAAAAGCTAGCTGTTGCTTCAGTCCAGGATGGAACACCTCTGAGGCACATGATTAAATAAATGTCTGAGAAGGAGACAGAAGTAGATAGATTCAAGGTAGTTTGTTGGCAGACCCAACACGCCCTTAAATATGACTGCTGACCCAAGCATGAATGCTTTTGGATGATTAAAGTCCAGTTTTCAGATGCTGACTGACTCATGGTTCCATCTTAGAGAAAGCACCCTAAAGCATAGTCATTGTACCGGAGCACGTTTTTTTGTGTAAAAGGCAGTTCGAAGGAATTTTTGAACTTGGGTAATATGTGTTGAATTTATCAGGAACATTTTGATAGAGAAATAATTTCTGGTATCTCCCTTTAATCCAGGTGCACTGAGCATCACAGTCCTTCGCCCTTTCCATGAAGCATCACAATGGATCATGAAGAAGGAATTAGACACCATAGTTCCTCCAAATCTCCAGTCAAGGTCATGGGAAAGGTTTCCTTCAGTTGAGGTATCCATTTCCCACTGTAAAGTCTCTTTATTTAGATAACATTTCAGGCTTGGGTCTTCTATAATTTTATATGTTTTCAGCCTACTGTAAGTTAATGAATGCAGTCAAGATGTGTTATATTTGGAGATTTAAACATTTGTATATGTAGCAATATACTTTTAGACGAGCATGCCTGGCTAGCTAATTTCAGTTTTGATTTTTATTCTGCATGGCAAGTCTGAACATGATCCTATATTATTAAAACATCCCTCTTGAAAATTCTGTTACTACTTACTATGTTCTTCCTGATACTAAAGCACTTTCCTTGTCATTTCTCCCCGTTAAGTTTGAAACAAAATGTTGTGTCTTTTACTCTCCCTGGTTTTTTTTTCTTTGTGTATTTAAAAGGGCACAAATTGAGCAAGAGAGAGAGAGAGAGAGAGAGAGAGAATTTTGCTACTGCACTATTAGCAAATAAATACTGTAGTATTATCCTGAAGCATCACTAAATGTTGCGTCTTGTAAGACTGCCATTTTGTCCCATAACTATCACGTGCAGCATGTCCAGCATATAATGGTGTTCAATTATGAAATCCGTAAAGATGCCAAAAATGTAACCATAGATCACATCACTAAAGGAGGAGGGTAGTGTCTTTGAATTTCTGCTTTCAGTAGCCTACAGTAAATTCTGCTATAGCAAGAGCAGACAGTGAGCAGTTAATAGAACAAAAACTTCTTCCTTTTAATTTGGTGACTCTAGTCAAATTGATTATCAGAAGTGGCCATGATTTCTTGTCCTGAATCTTGAAACACTGCACTACAATAGTCTTCTCTGAATGTTGAAAATGTCAAGAAGCTGAAGATACTACAAGGTGATAAGATAAACATACCAATTTAGGATTAATGAAAATTACTTTCTTCATCTGAAACTCTGATGCTACAAACTGAAAGCCACTAGGAGGATGTCTCTGGCCACTCTTTTTAAAACAAAGCACCAAGGCAGCAAAGCGCACTAGTCCTGAAGGTCAGCAACTAGGATAATGGGTTTGAGCTCACTTTTAGGCGGACATTTCTTCCCAAGAGGTGAGTTTCAGTGACAGTGAGCTCAAAATTGGCTGAGAACCCATGGAATGATTTTACTCTCAGAATCTTCCTATATAAATTCACACAGAACCAGGGAGTTAAAGACTGCTAACTCAAATGTCTATGGTAATCTGAGCATGCTAAACAAAGCATTATTCATGTAACATGATCAGACTGTTGTGGAATTACCAAGTGCAGAATCACACAGCCCTCCTGAGAACATGCCCCACAGGGCACCATCTGATAGCGTTAGTGACACCTATAAAGAGGAAACTTTGCTCAGGTCCAGGAGGATCAGGATTTTTCCAGTGCCATTTTTGTCGCACACAGGTCTAACTGTGATGGCTTTGGCTTCTGCTGAAAGGACTGATTCTACCCTTGGTCCTTCAGATGTTCACTGAATAACTAGAAAGCTATTATAGTTTGGCATCTCTGCCTCCATTTTGTATCTGTCTCCATGCTTCTTTAAATTTGGATAGTGTTACTGCTCAGCTCTTCATACATACATGGCAATCATTTGAAGATCTTTCATCTAAAAGCATCAGTCTTCTCCTTCAAGGTTAGAGCACCAAAGAATGAATATGATATATTTGAGATTTGCAGAAACATCATATAAGCAGATTGTCAGTCACCAGGTTTTACCTTGTCCTAGTTAGATTTTATTATCAAGTGGACATAGTCTAAAGTCACCTGAGAAGATGAGTTGTAGAGCAACCTAGAGCCAGTTAGCCTGTTGGCATGTCTGGGAAATGTCTGAATTTTTAATAGATACAGGTGGTCTCAGACCCCTGTGAGTGGCACCAACCCTAGGCAAATGGTCCTAGACTATCTGAGAAGGTGACAGCATGCCAGTGAATGAGTGAACCAGTGGGTGAACCTGCAGGCACTGTTCCTCAGATTCATGTCTTGCATTCCTGCCTGACTTCACTCAATAATAAACTGTGACCTGAATGTATGAGCCCAATCAACTTTTTCTTCCCTGAGTTGTTTTTGGTTGGAGTGAAGTTTTCTTTGTTCACTTGCTTAGTTTTAGGTTCTCTCAGAAATAAGTTCTGACTATTTAGGCCTTGAACTCACAGAGATCCATCTGCTTCTGTCTCTAAGATAATGGCATTAAAAGTGTGTGCCACCACACCAGGTGGCTTGATTATTTCATCCCAAACATTTAATTGTTTCAAGAACAGCACCTCTAGAAGTCCCCCAGCACTGCCCTAAACCCAAAAGAACGAACTCCCAACTTTCTGACTTATCCTTTGTTCTTAGCCATTGTCTCCTACAGTCATCTTGGATTCCAGGAATAACTTGGAGCATGAACATCTTACCATGAATGGAAACTACGTGCTGTGGCCCCAACCCCCTCCCCCTGAAGCCCAATTCTGATAGCAGCAATCTTCTAACAGTCTAGAAAGCTCCAGAGATATTGATCACCCAAACCATACTTGGATCAAGACTGTCTGAGGATGCACACACATCCATCACTCTCCTTCTTTTGGTCCTCCCAAGCTCTGTCAGCTCCTTGAAAATGGGGCATGCGATGCTGGTCTCCACTCGTTCCAGGGCAGTCACACTGAGTGATGAATCTCTTTCCTATTTTACCATTACTTTTGCCATTTGGATTTACAGGTGGGTGGCCAAGCCTTGTCTGTTTGGATTCCTCAAAGTCAGGTCTCCATTGGCTTAGGAACCCCATAAGGACCCCTGATCTAGTATCCATATAAGTACTCATTAAAAAAAAATCATTGCTGCACTGCTCTGACTTCTTTGGTGAATCTTTCACTTTGTTTTGTTGACAGAAAAAGACTCCAGGACCACCATTTGGCACTCAAATTTGGAAAGGCCTCTCTATTGGGTCTAAGCAGCTGACAAACATCCCAGCCCCTATACTCGAAGGACCCAAAGTGCTACAGATGCGTCAGTTCATCCAGCATGAAGTCATAAAGAATGAGGTGAAACTAAAGCTACAGATTTCCCTCAAGGTAACGGAATCTGGATGACATGATGCCTATACCCCAAAAGAATCGGGAACATAGCAAATCATTTCCTGAAGAGCCTGAAACCATCTAGTTTTTACCAATATTTAGAATAACACTTGAATGTTAGTCACCTAAAATAGAAGGTTAAAAACATAGATGCTACTTAATGATTCCAGTATTAAGTTGTAGGAAGCCCAAAATGTGCTGCTAAGTTTAAAAAAAAAAAACTTCTATGTATATTTTCTATATAGTATTTCTTTCTTACTATATGGAAAGTTAGTGCTCTCTGGAGAAAATGTAGAATCAAACATTAATATGATACTTGTTCGTGGATGAAAATAGATGCTGCTTTGAAAATGATCTAAGATTTTATAGATATGTGGCCCATTATGTGATCTTATCTATAGCATCTTTCTAAATTTAATTCCCTCAGCACGAACATTATATGCTTTTTATGGTTATATGCCCAGAACCTGGCATTGAGAAGAGGATCAATACTGATAGATAAGTGATCTGCTGGAGGCCTGCTCCTGTTGTGAACAAGCTGAGGCAGCACACAGATTCTGAATGAAGGCTAAAGACTGATGACTCCTGCCCTTATAATCTTACAGTTTGTGATTTAATAAGCACGGGTTGCTTTCTCGGAAACTCTCTTACTATTTTGTACTAATAAGCACTGATTTCCTTTCTCTCTTGCTCAAGGACTTCTAGGCAAGGGGCTAGAAACTCATTAACTTTTTGTGAACCAGAGCGAAAAAAGAAAGGAAAAATAATTAAACTCTTTTACACTGGCAATATGCATACACACACATATTCACACACACATACACACACATCTGGTTGGGCCCAACTACCTTGTCTCAGCTCCACAAGTGTTGATGCAAACTTACACACACCTATACTCACATATGCATATATGTATATATGTGTGTGTGTGTGTGTGTGTGTGTGCATATATGTTTGGTGGATGACGCAAGCTCCATTGAGCAAGTGCCGATTCAGAAAAACTCACTCATTCTGGCTAAAACAGCACCAACCTTTATTGATCAGAGAAAGAAAAGCTTCTACCTTTTTATTGTTGAAAGTGGTAAAAAGCCCCTAAGTAAGAAAAAAAAAAAAAAAAAAAAAAAACCTTAGAGTAAGAAAAAGCCAAGTCTTCTTTATTGCTGAAAGAAAAAGACTGCCACTCCCTTATTGTCCTTCTTAGTTCTTACACTTTCTCAGGAGAAGTGATCACATGGCTTTTCAAGTATCATTACATCCCCCAAACAAGTTTGAGATATAAATTCAAATCATAAATTGAATAAAGAGTTACAGAGTAAATGTTTACATGTGTTCCTGAAGATTAGTATTAACTAAATATTCATTACCTATCATCTAGCTCTATAGTTCATTAAAAGTTTAAAGCAATAATTTTTATGTCATAAGTTAATGTGGCTTTACCAAGAAATGAATCATCTGCCTTGTGTCTCATCCCACACATCCTCCCTGCCTCCCTGTCTCCATGAAGAGGATGTCCACACACACTCACATGCCACCAGACTTCTAAACTCTCTAAGGCCTCCAGCATCTTCTCTGACTGAACCCAGACCTGGCAGTCTCTGTTGTATAGGTATTGGGGGCTTCATATCAGCTGTTGTATGCTGTCTGGTTGGTGATCCAGTGTCTGAGAGATCTCAGGGGTGCAGGTTAATTGAGACTGCTGGTCCTGTATGGTCTCCCTCCTCCTTAGCTTCTTCCAGCTTTTCCCTAATTTAACCTCAGGGGTCAGCTGGTTGGGTGCAAATATCTGCATCTGACTCTTTCAGCTGCTTGTTGGGTCTTTTGGAGGGCAGTCATGATAGATCCCTTTTTGTGAGCACTGCATAACCTCATTAGTGTCAGGCCTTGGGACCGCCCCTTGAGCTGGATCCCACTTTGGGCCTGTTGCTGGACCTTCTTTTCCTTAGGCTCTTCTCCATTTCAATCCCTGTAATTCTTTCAGACAGGAACCATTATGGGTCAGAGTTTTAACTGAGGGATGGCAACTACATCGCCCACTTCATACCCTATCTTTCTGCTGGAGGTGGGCTCTACAAGTGTGGGGCAATGGGCTATGCACAGACAGCTTGGTCTCCAGTTGAGTTGAGGTCTTGAACCCCGGTAAGACCCGGTGCCCAGTGGTGGTAATTTTCACCTACATGGGATGAAAGGTGTTCCTTCACATCTCCTGGACCCCTGGCTCCTGTCGAAGTTATAGTCCCCACAGCCCCACAGGAGAAGCATGTAGCTTTCAGTCACTTACACAATGTCCCAAGCTTCTGGCCTTCTGGCTAGACTCCTCCCCGCAGTTACCTAGCAACAGCAAGATAACAAGCCCCACTATAAGAGAGGCTGCTTGGCCCCTCCTCGCTCTCTTAAGCTTTTACTTTCCTTATTCTATGTTCACTTTCACCTTTTTTTATTCTCTTTCTCTCCTTTCTCTTCTCTCTCTCTCTCTCTCTCTCTCTCTCTCTCTCTCTCTCTCTCTCTCTCTCTCTCTCTCTCTCTCTCCCCCTTCTCTACTCTTGGCCATGGCTGGTCTCTCTCTCTTTCTACTTTCTCTCTTTCTCCCTGCCTTTCTACAATGAAGCTCTAAAGTCATAGACTGTCTCTGTTCATCAAGGCCTGGACTAAAGACACTTGCCTGTATGGGAACTACCCAGCGCCCCCTCTCTCCCTGACCTCTCTTCCTTTCCCCTCCGGGCCGAGTGTCGCCCGGGGCCCCTATTCTGTTCTCCGCTGTATCCAGCTTGGGATGCCTGGAGACTGAGAACCTGGTACTAGGGGCTGTCCCTTGTCCACCACCTGCAGTGTGGGGTCAGTGGCTCCACACAGCCAGATGCCCAGCCTGGGCTGCATGGCAAGCATCCGGCAATCCTCCCTCGTCTGCCTGACCAGAGCACAGGAACTCTGGCTGGACTTGAGCTCTCTCCCTCCCCCCTCTTCCACTACACCCACAGCCCTGCATACAATTTCCCTCTCCCCACTATGGGGCATTTTATCTAGGGTTCCTCCCTTTGAGTCCTGAGAGTCTCTTACCTCCTAGGTCTTTGGTACATTCTAGAGGCCCTCTGACCCTCAACCTGCTACCTCCCAAGATTGCCTGTTTCCATTCTTTCTGCTGGCCCTCGGGGCTTCAGTCCTTTCCCCCCACCCAATACCAGATCATGTTTCTCTCTTCCCACCCTCTACCCCCATCCCCTTTCCATCTCAGATCCCTCCTTCCCTCCCCTCTTGTAGTTGCTTTCTTCTCCCTCTCAAGTGGTACTGAGGCGTCCTCACTTGGGCTCTTCAGCTTGTTGACCTTTTTGAGTTCTGTGGACTGTATCTTGGGTATTCTATACTTTTTTGGCTAATATCCATTTATTAGTGAGTACATACCACAAATCCAGTCAATATTTTTTGTCCTTGCACTTATAATAAATTGTCCATTCCTAGTTTATTATATTTAGTTATCACGTAATGGTTTCACAGCTAACCTAGAAGGATTATTTTCCCTGATGGTAACTTTTTCCCAAGCCTCCTTTCTTATCCTAGTGCAAATAGTCTGTGATACATAAAAAGCCATAATTGCACTTTCATACTATAGAGGGCTCAAAATTACTTGTATAAATTTAGGAATTCTATAGAATCATTATTAGGAATTATGAAATAATCAATATGTCTACATAGCATTACTACAAAAGAGTATCTCTTTGATGATCTGCAGAAAATCTGCCCAGTAGGGTGAGCTAATGCCCAGGAATCTTTAGAATATGTAATAATGACAGGAAAGGCATACCAGCAATAAGAATCGATCTGATTTCTGAAGGCCCTGCAATTCAGAGTTTACCATTTGCAGCCATGTAAAACAGGGGGCCATCTCCAGAAAACTCACCTACATGCCTTTAGCCTTTCCTAGATGTCTCCTGACAATTGATCAAATATGGGAAAGTAATATATTTCACCTAGAATCAAAGGCATGGACTGAGTGACATACACAGAACCATATAGATGACACTGAGAGACCTGGGAATCATTTTAGTGAAAGGATGCTGAAGCACCATGTTAGAGGCAGGGCCCTCTGAAGTCCCTGTGCAGTTCTTCCCTGTGCCTTTAAAACTTTGGTTGTGAGCAGATCAGCACTGTGTTTATTGTTATTACTAATCTACTGAGACAAAACTTCCCAGTGCTTGACCATTTAACTTTGTCGAGAAGTGTGAATTGTCTCAGTCCTGTAGTGTTCCCAGTTGACACTGACTGTGCCAGTGTATCTCTCTGCCAGGTTCTTGATTCTTATCTGTTTGATCGATTCTCCTGATCTAGGACTATATAAACCACATCCTGAAGAAAGAAGATGAGCTACAGGAGATGACAGTCAAGGATTCCAGAACAGAGGAGGAGAGGGGCAATGCTGCAGATCTCCTCAAGCTGGTTATGGTGAGAGGGTGTCCCTCGGAGCAGTGTTCTTACTACTGTTGCACTGTCAGGTGCTTCCATGCAGAATGCATATGGGGAAAGGCATACCAGCAATAAGAATAGATCTGAGATTCCTGCCAGGGCTTTGAAGCATTTGCTTCATCCACATCATGGTTTATTTTTGTGGGAGTCATATCATGGGTTTATTGAATTTTCTAGATATATCTTCCTTTGGCTCTTCCTCTGTTCACTGAAAATTCTGAAGATCCTCAAATAAAACATAGGTAGATAGATAGACAGACAGACAGACCGACCGACCGACAGATAGAAATAACTGCAGATATTTTTACTTTAAATATGTATTATTATTAAGAAATTAATATTCCTTGAAATACTGAATAACTTAATGAATATGAAAGAAAAAGAAAAAAGTAATTTCTATAATGTCAAATGATTTCTATTCTTAGAGATTCATTACATAAAGGAACAACAAAATATTCAAATAAATTATGTGTTGGTATTTAAAACACAAATTCACTTTATGTCTTTTCCATGAGTCAAATTGAGCACATGGAGAATATTTCCAAACAGAATGTTTCCACTTGCAATGCAATTAACCTCAAGTAATTTTAACCTTCATTTCAGTCTTTCCCGAAAATGGAGGAAACTACAAAAAGTCATATGACTGAAGGTAACTGGAATTTCAATTTTTTTGCGTTCTATCTAAGGTTTCAGAGGACTTTTTAACTCTACCTGTTTGTCATTCTGCATACCACAGCAAATTCTCTCAGAATCACCTCTGCTCCCATACTGGGCCATGCTGGTTTGCAATGGTTTATATTTTCTTTCTGCCCTAAACAAACTGATTCTTCACTTAATTGATCTTGAACTTTCCTCTGTTGAATAAAAACACTGATATTTTACCTTCTTGTTGGTTTCAACTCCATAGAAAATAGTTTGGTGATAGCAAGGAGCCAGGGGCCAATACCCCTGTGTGCATGCATATGGCTTCCAAGCAAATGCACAGACACTGCCCACCCCTTGCACTCTCCTACACTATACGTTATAACACAAACAGCTATTCTCAAAGGGGCTCCCCCTGTCCCCAACAAGTGAACAAGTGTGATCATATCAGAGCAACAGCAGAAGGAGTTTTGCTGGGGTCCTGTGTTCAGCTATGTGGCAGAGGCCCTAAGTTGCCTGTTGTGGGCTTCACTGAACCCTCAGACATATTTGGTTGCATGTTTCACAGTATTGTTTTGTTGTGACTGTTGCTGTTGTTGTTTATCTAGATTCTTCCCTTATTAAGATTTCATAGTATAACAACATGACACGTGACCAAAGGTGATGGACAGCTACCCCTTCAGATGGCCATTATGGAAGAGGTCATCACAGTCTCTAGTACTCGCCCTTCTGTCTATATACTCTGTTACCACGATTTTATGAGGTGGCCCCTGCAATAGAGCTGCCAGTGAACATAAAATACAACAGGCCTTGTTAAAACTATGTCTTGGGTAAACAACAAACAATCTGTATTAATAGGATATCCCAAATATAGCATGTTACATACTTATCCTTTAGAAAATGCATTTAACTAAAATGCAAATTTTATTTACCCTTTATTTGACCTTACAAACTTACGCTGGGTCCTTTGAGCTTGTAACTTTTGGGCCAAGAAAACAGGCATGTGTGATGAAAAAAAACCTACAGATTACTCAATATTAGTGGTTAAACTATATTTCTCAGATTGGTGTGGGAGGGAAACAGCACACTGAAAACTGATCCTGATGCCTCCTAATGGGGATTATGAAGTCAGTGTCTCCCACTGTAGTTCCTAAAGTGTTTTTTAAGATTATTCCTACAAAAGCATGAGTTTTGCAATAAAACAGGGTTGAGTAATGTTTTATACTGTTTTACTTCTTACAGATGTATAACACACATAAATTAAAGGGTACAGAAAAGTCTCCCAAGAAGAAAGCTTACTTACCCTTGTCTAAATCAGTGTTTTTTTTAAAGTTTTCTTGTCTTGAGCAGGTGTCTTCCTCTTTCTCTGACAAAGTGACATCTCACTGATACCATGCCCTTTAGACAAACTCTAAGCAACATCGCCCAAAATTGTAAAATACATGATATATAGATCTTTAGAACTTGGTAGCAGGTATATGTTTAGAGAAACAACTTCAGTATGCTGGCTAACCTGTTTTTTTTTATTAGGTATTTTCCTCATTTACATTTCCAATGCTATCCCAAAAGTCCCCATACCCTCCCCCGACTCCCCTACCTACCCACTCCCACTTTTTGGCCCTGACATTCCCCTGTACTGGGGCATATAAAGTTTGCAAGTCCAATGGGCCTCTCTTTCCAGTGATGGCCTACTAGGCCATCTTTTGATACATATGCAGCTAGAGTCAAGAGCTCAGGGGTACTGGTTAGTTCATAATGTTGTTCCACCTATAGGGTTGCAGATCCCTTTAGCTCCTTGGGTACTTTCTCTAGCTCCTCCATTGGGGGCCCTGTGATCCATCCAATAGCTGACTGTGAGAATCCACTTCTGTGTTTGCTAGGCCCCGGCATAGTCTCACAAGAGACAGCTATATCTGGGTCCTTTCAGCAAAATCTTGCTAGTGTGTGCAATGGTGTCAGCATTTGGAAGCTGATTATGGGATGGATCCCCGGATATGGCAGTCTCTAGATGGTGTTTTAATATGAGGGAAATCAGTTCCCTGACGCACAGCTTCCTTAGCGCCATAGGGCAAACACATTGTGATGCCCTATGGGTCATAATTTGGGTCATAAAGGTGGCGTTCACTAATACACATCCCACAGAAAGTAGGGTGTCTGATTACTGCACGCTACAGCATGGGTGCAAAAATCCTCCAAATCAACTGGTAACTTAAATGTGGGCTATTGAAGAGCTTACAGGTGAGTAATTATGTAAGGAAGAAATGTTATAAAGAAGTCAATACTAAAAATAAAGTTAAATTTAAAATAAAAATAAAAGAAGACAATGCTAACACTAATGTGTTGTGTTTAAAGTTGCAGCCCACCTAACAGATTTATTCAAGCAATCTATGGCTTCGCCTCCAAAATGTTCACCAGACAACTACACTAAAGAATTCCTTGAAAAGAAGTGGGGGTAAGCTATGATGGACGCCTGTTCTAGTTAGTGCTGGCATACAATAAGGAATGGAGGGGTGTGGGAATTATCGCAGCCATCTCCCAGTATACAGTGTTTGAGAGCAGTGACTCTTCACTATATTTTTCTTCTTTTCACACAGGAGTACGTCACAAGGAACGAGCTGGAAAGAAAAGCTTGAGCAACAGAGGTAATTCTGCCCTGGTATAAACATAAGGTTGTAAGAAGACCAAAGTTGAGGAATCTTAAGAAGTCTATAGGTTACCAGATTCTACAGGCTCCCAGCCACTGCTTCAACAAGGCACAGTGGCAGGCAGGCAGCTGTTGGGCCATTAGGTAGACCCTTCCTCTCTCCTGTACCAGAACTCTCTGGGCTTTCCCTGGACTTCTGTCAGTCCTAATATACTCATAAACATTTTGGGACTTAGTCACAGACACTCAGGATTCATGATGTCTGCTTCAGAAATGTATCCTGAACACCTTATATTTCTTTTCCCTTCAGCCCGTGCTTAGGATTTCAACTCCAGCTTTTTAATCCATGAAAGAAGCCAAATGTGTTTATGTATCTGTGGTGGGCAGCTGCTTAGACACATGAATTGCTCCCTTCAGAACCATCGGCTTTATTAAGTTGTCAGGGCTACATTTTAGAATTATTGGAAAATGGGACAATAAGACTTACTTTTCATTGACAAGGTTGAACCGGAAGAAGCATGTTGTCTGTAGTGGAAGAAAACCTTCTTGTGCCTACACATCTTAGGTTCCTGGCTGAGATCCCCATAACAAAAGACAAACTGGTCAGAGAAAATAATTTGGATTTATTTTAAGCTTTGTATGAGAGAGTGGATGTCATTTAAAAAGTGAAAATATAAAGAAATGACTGGGCCTGCAAATCTATATATTCTTTTTGATTACTAGAAAGCCAAGAGTAAATATATGTGATGAAAAGTATTACCTAATAGCAATAACCTCTGAGAAATCGGTGAGGCCTGGAGAGAGATGCCCCTTCCCTGTCCATAGAAGGGAAATACCTCTCACAGGGAAGGCTGGAAATCAGATTCAGGAAAAGGCTAGGAAAAAAACAAAAAAACAAAAAACCTTCCTAGGTGTTATGGCCTAGAAACAATGAATGAGGGGCTGTCTGTGGGGATGAGACTGGGAGCTTAGGGGACAAAAGGAGATGGTGACTTGCTGTTTTTATTTGTTTGTTTGTTTTTTGTTTGTTTGTTTGTTTAATGCACTTTTAAATTTTATTACCAATCTCAAAATTGCTACATCTGTAAGAAAATGGATATGGCCAATAAAAATAAGAATATTATTATGATTCAATAATGATGAGAATTGGTATGACAATATAGTTTTTATGTTCTTTGGCAGCTTCATACATGTATTCAATGTATTCTGGCTACTATTTTGCCTGTATCCTTCTTATCTCTCCCCTACCCCTCCCAGCCTCCCTCCTCTTCCACTGCCCCTGCTCAGACTCATGACTTCAGTTTGTTGTGTGACTCATGTGGTTTAATCAGTGCTGTCTATGTGATTATTTGCTGGATTGTGAATGGATTGGGAGGATCGATTGGACCCTGATGGGGTCATCAGTAGGTACACAAGTGATGGCACTATCTCCCTTTTCCCTACATCTTAATAAGCAAGAGCTAGGCGCCCTGAGTCCCCCTCTGTCTTTGTACACACATATATAATTATCAAGGATCTGAGGGCATACTCTTTTAACCTCTCTTAAATGTTGTGGCTATTCATAAGCTATTCATAATTTTTTAAATCTAAATAGTCACAATTCAAAATTTTAACTTGTGGGCGGGTGGTTCATCACAAACCGGGGAAGGTGAGGCTCATAATCTAACTGTGTGGCATAAAAATAAAAATGGTGGCAACAGGCAATGGGGGCAGACGATAAGTAAACCAGCATGGCCAGGACATGGAAGACACACAGCAGATATGAGATCATTCGAAGACTCAACACTGAGACTGGAACAAAGGAGTGTAGACCTCTCGATTGCCAGGTTCATTGATTCCATGTGAGCAGCCTCCAGACTGCCATACTTGAAGGGGAAGCCCAGTGAGGCAGGAGAGAGAAGGTATTGTAATGGCAAATTAGACTTGTTTAAATAAGATGGCATATTGATTGTACCTTCACAGTCCTTCCAGGCATGCAGTCTGTGCACAGTCACTGATCTCAGAGTCAGCAAGCATGTCTAGGGACAGCTAAAGTATGATTTCTTGCGAAGTCTACTATACTAACTGGTTGTTTCCCTTCAGGGATTCTGTTTGCCTATCTATAAAATGTGAAGCGCATCAGCCTTGGTGGCTGACAGTTGCTTAGAAGATGCAGTTGTCAAGATCATGAGCTTAAAGATGTATAACATAGCTTGTCATTCAGCCCGACTCTGAACTAATTATGCTGTAGAGTACATATCTAGTCTTTAGGTTTTTACTATAAAATGGAGATAACAAGGCTCACCTGAACCCCAGTTTAGATCTCACTAGCCTTCCCTGTGTATTGCCTCCCCAGTAAAGGCATTCTGATTTGGAAGAGCCAACTCAAAGAAAGCAGTGTGGGTTGCCCCTTAACTTTCTAACAGCCTCTTGGGCTTAGCTCTTTGTATTGTGTGGTGGCTGCTGCTGCTACTGAAATTATGGAAGCTGTCACTTACACCCTGGACTACCTCACAGCCTCAAAAACACCCATACATTGGAAGGGCACCATGGCTTTAGACATTTGAGATCAACTGGCATTGTTAGTCCCTATCTCATACAAGAATCTGATTTACAAAAGAAGAAATGTGATTATGGAAGTACGAAGTGAGCACCCTATCCCCAAGTGCAAGCATTAGATGGAGCACCCCTTCAATCCCATTACTAGAAGGCAGAGGCAAGTGGGTCTCTGTGTGCTCAAGGCTAATTGGTCTATAACACTAATTCCAGGCCAGCCAAGGCTAAATAGTGAGACCCTATCCCAAGAGGGAGAAATGTCCATCCAATTTTTTCTCCTCAGTTTTCTCATCAGTGGTTGTAATGGTTTCCAGTGGGATTTGGAGCGAAAGCACAAGCAAAATAATTTTTCCAATGTGTTTTGTGTGTCTTCTCTTTCATATCATTGTGGAATTGTGAATCAGGAACGCTATCAAGAAAACACAAAGCTACCTAATGCAAATTAAGACAAAAGAAGTCACACCTTATTTTAAGTCTGAATTGAGCTCGTTATTTAAGTCACAGGTAATTAGATGTAATTGATAATCATTTAATCTTGATAAAATGGTGCATTGCATGTTAAAAATCTTTCCTGATACTCTGGGCCTTTTGCAACAACATGACCAAATAACTCTCACACTTCGAAATCTGTGTTTGCACAAGCATACACAATAAACTCTCTACCCATGTGTGACTGCTGCTCCCTTCTCTCCCTTGCACGTAACCATTAATCAATCTGCCTCTTACCTTCTAAGCTCTTCTTTGAGCCAAGCACTCTCTGTTGCTGATTAACCTGCTGATAACAAACTCTATCTTAGCTAGGGTTTTACTGCTGTGAACAGACACTATGACCAAGGCAACACTTATAAGGACAACATTTAATTGGGGACGGCTTACAGGTTTAGAGGTTCAGTCCAGTATCATCAAGGTGGGAACATAGCAACATTCAGGCAGGCATGGTTCAGGAGGAGCTGAGAGTTCTGCATCTTCATCTGAAGGTTGTCAGGAGAAGACTAGCTTCCAGGAATCTAGGAGAAGGCTATGAAAGCCCACCCCCAGAGTGGCATACCTACTTTAACATGGCCACACCTACTCCAACAAGGTCACATGTCCAAATAGTGCCACTACCAGAGGCAAGCATATTCAAACCACCAAACTCCAATTTGAGGTTTTATTTCATTAGAGTTTCCTCAGCCATCAACTGTCAAAACACCATTAACTTACTGCAAGTTCTTAGAAGCCCACAGACACTGAACATTCTCCTCTTCCATGTGAGCCCATTCCTATGACCCTAAGCCACACAACCGCCTCCCCCTCACTGAACCTGCAAAGCCAAGTGAACACTTTCATGTGTCAACAATGCCCTGGAGCTCTTGAAAATTCAGAATACTATTACTAATCAGATGAAACTCCAAAAACCATGACTAGTTAACAACGACCAGAAATCTATGTCTCTTGCAGAATTTTAGTTGTCAACCTCACCTTCAGGGCCTGGTCACCATCGCCCATTATCTTAGCTAACATATCTGTGACAGTTACTTAAAATAAGCGTGTATCTGACGTAAGTCTTATGACTTTTCCATTAAGTATGATTATCTGGAGAAGCTTTCCAAAAGCCTGCCTCCTTTTGTGAAGAAAGATGAGGTCAAACCCATGACAGCTGTTCCGGATCTCTACTCGGGTAAGATGTTAAGATGGTTCCCATGCCTATCACCTGAGCTGAACTGACCCACAGCCAATACAGCCCCTTCGGATGTAGCTGGTTCTCACATCTGTTGTCTCAATGACCGCGGGTAAGCAAACATGCCGTTGGCTACATGCTACAGATATGTTGGAGTTATATAAAGAGAGCAAGATGTAAATTGAATTTCAGTTCCATTATTTATACCTAAAGCATTTGGAAAATCAAACTAACCACAGGACGAATGAGAGGTTTGGTGAGACTGGAGAATTCACATGGTCTCGACATAATTCATGTGCTTGTTAATTACAGCAAGTGAAATGAATATTCATGTCCCACAAAGATACAGCATTTTACACCTTAGCCAAGTAATTAAGTTTTTATCAAAGCTAAGACTTTCTATTCTTGAGGGCCTTCCTCACAGAGTGCAATAGTAACTCTACAGAATTCATGTCAAAAATCCGTAATCTGAGTCCAAGAAAGAGAACATAATTGACAAATGTGTGCCAGTCCGTAGACATTGTACAATACAACTGGCGTGGTCTCTTCAAATAAGTCAGGGTCATGGTGCAAACATTGTTCAATCTTAGAACCCTTGGCTAACAGGCATGTGACCTTAGGTTTAGTGCCCAGCACCACACATACATACTCAGAGTCAGTATCATGAAACCAAAAAGATGGGACAACTATTGTCGTCCAAAAGAGACCATATGGCATCAAAACATCATGTAACAAACCAAAGGTAGAAATGCATGAGTTTTATTAGGGAACCGTATATCAGAAGACATGGTGGAATCATTCTCTTCTTAGGTATAACAATGGAACATGGAGACAAAAGAGAATGTATTCTCAGCAGATGTGTGCTGAGAAGCTGAAAGGGTTGACATTGAAATAGAATGTAGCCCTTCTCTGTAAGTTGAATAGTGAGGAGGCCCAAAGAGAAGAACTTTCTACTGCATGTTATAACTACAGTATATCTACCCAGATTGTGCAGGGTCAGAAAAAGCATGGACTTTTAAAGAAAGAATGCAAAGCAAAGATCAGGGCTAGAAACCCAACTTGTGATTGTGGTGAGGAGAGATCAGTGATCCTGAGCTGATGGCCCTGAGTGGTCAAGCTCACCACAGCCCGGAGAAAGCCCAGTCCACTCCTCCAAAGGACAACAGGCTTTCAAGACAGTCTTTAAGCAGCTTTATATCTATTTCCCTTCCCAATCATATTTAATTTTGTTTCATATTGTATCTGTTTCTTAAAGATACATATTCTAATGAAGAGATGCACTTTTCACAGTAATGAATATGTTGAAAATCATTTTTGTTTAGTAGGTAAAGATAGAGGCAGATGGTTTGGCCTCTTGGTAACACAGCATGGTGACAGCTCCATCTGGTCCTTCTGCTCACAAGATCCAGCCAGCTCCAAGGGAGTATGCACTCTGCAGACACTGCCTTGTTTGTTAGTGGCAAGCCAGGATCTTATTGTGAGGAATCTCTCAATGATGTGCTCATGGGAGAGTGGGGAGGCATCCTTCTCATTGAGAAATCCATTGTTCAGTGTTGTTTGTATAAGTATCAGTTGTCTCTGTGTCATTGACCATGATGTGACTTTTATTGTTTGTTTTGGGATTTTTAGATTCTACACTGACCATAGATACAGAAAAAGAATACACAAATACACATCCCTTTCTAAACCAGGAGGTTGCTGAGAATATCCAAGAATCTCCTAGGGAAAAAGAAACGGAATACGTAACCAAATCTCTCCAGACCTCTTCTTCCCAAAACCAATATGAAAATGTAACAATATCTCCCAAGGAGTCTGTTGGTCAAAGTCAAACTGAAATTGAAACCAAAGATACTAAGGAATCTGCTATCCAAAACTTCACTGAAAAGTTTAAGAAATATACCAAGAAGTCTGCTAGCCAAAACCAAATTGAAGATCTAATAAAATCTACCAAGGAGTCTGTTAGCCAAAGCCAAACTGAAAATGTCACCAGACCTCCTACTGAAGGTATGACTGTTGTTTGCTTTCTTTATCTCACAGGTTCAAAGTAAATGTTTTATGTCTGCAGAATGCAGGATCCTCTTGTCTCCAGCACTGAGATTTCAGGCACTTGCTTCCATACCTAGCATTCTATATGCTGAGGATCCAAGTTCAGGTCTCCATGTGCAGGAAATGCTTCACTGACTGACCCTGCTCCCTGGCATCATACAATTTACATATTTATATCATATATTTATAATATTTTATATATAATTATATATGTGTGTAATTTAGATATTAAAATGTTACTCAGGTATGGCACTGGGGGCTAGGGGGAGGTGGCACTGGCTGCTCCCCTAGAATACTTGGATTCTATTCCAAGCACCCACATGGGACTTCCAACCATCTGTAACTCCAGTTTCAAGGTATCCAACACCCTCTTCCGGCTACCTTGGGTATTCAGTATTCATGTAGTACACAGACATACAGGCAGGCAAAACACTCACACTCATAAAATTTGAAAAAGGAGAAGTTACACCTACTTGAGAAGCTGAGGCAGGAGGATTGTAAGTTTAGGCTAGCCTGGCCAACTTAGCAAGACTGTGTATCCAAAGAAAAAGAACCCACAAAGACATAGAAGATACTTGTGCTAGTTGTGATGGTGAGAGCCTGTGAGAAGGGAAGGAAGGAGTAGGCAGCCAAAGTAGAGATGAAGAGAAGCAGGTGGCGGAGATGGCTCAATGGTGATGGAAGTGCTTGCCTTGTAGCATACCTGGGTTCCATCATCCGGAAGCACATATGTGAAGAGCTGGATGTGACAGTGCATTCCCGGAAATTCAGAGCTGTGGAGGCAGAGGCAGGAGAGTCCTGGGGCTTGCTGGACAGCAACTCTAGCCAAATTTGGTTCAACAAGAGAGTGTCTCAAGAGTTAAAGTGGAAAACAATTGAGAAAGAGACCAAACATCAACATCTGACCTCTGCATACCTGTGCAATGCACCCACACACTTTTTACACACACACACACACACACACAGAGAGAGAGAGAGAGAGAGAGAGAGAGAGAGAAGAATGTGGACATATACATACAACATACATACAGAGAAAAATAGTAAAAAATAATTACTTGGAAATTCATCACTGAAGTGAGTCTGTTGGGCTGGTCAACTGAATGGGCATTTGCGAAAAAAGAAAAATCAAGGTTGATCCGAAAGTTAGCCTGTATAACATGCTGTGGAGGTAAAGAGTTTTTTAGTTCTTCTGTCTCCTCTTCTGCCAGGCAGATATCATGATATGCACATGGCAAGATGCATAGGAGAGTAGTGAAAATCCACCTGCTTAATATACATGAACTTCTTGGTGCAACACACAGCACATGGCAATCTCCTTGTCAGGATTTCCCATTAGGAGTAATAAAGTTATGAGCAGTTAATTAGCATCATTGGCTAAAGCTATTAAAAAGGCTGCCTACATGAAGAATGGTGGCTCACAGGCATCAGAACACTAACTGCTGAGCTCCGCCTCCAGAGACCCTGCTTACTCCTGATCGACAACAGGGCCTGTCTGACCTATGTCCTATGACTGTTTTGCTAGAAGCTACCCTGAGATGATGGTACCCAGATAGTTTTGGTGCCCTGTGGAATCTGACTCTTTGGGGTTCACATTCCACCCCTAACACTCATTACAGCTTCTTAGGCAATTTATCTTCTGAACTTCATTGTCCCACATCTGTAAAGAGGGAGAGAGAGAGAGAGAGAGAGAGAGAGAGAGAGAGAGAGAGAGAGAGAGAGAGAGAGAGAGAGAGAGGAAGGAGAGGCAGATAGAGAACATTTCAGCTGTAGTCACTGCACCTTCTCAGTTTTCTTAATGAGAAAACTCAAAGTTGACTAAAAAGGGTAGAGGTGGTGGATTTACTCCTGTAAAGCAGAGAAGAGGCAGCAGGGTGAGCCCCACAGATAGCCACCTCCTCTCCAAGGTGAAGCGGCACATAAGCACATGTGTGCTAGCTTGTTTGCCTTTATATTCCCCCTGCCTTCCTCTTGACCCACCCTTGTCTTCCTTTGATCTGATTCTCACCCACAAAGGGCAGCTCACTCCCATGCAGCAGGGGCCCTGATCCTAGAGACCCAAGTTTCCAACTCTTCTACACCAATAGGCAGAATGGTGGTGTCTTCATCAACTTCCGTAGAATTATCCAGGACCAGGACTTATGGCTCTGCTGGGGACATGTGCAGTCCCAAGGACACACACCAGAATGCCATGTTCCCAGATGCTTATAGGGTAGAAGTGAAAATTCAAGGGGGAATAGCTGGCACACTGAGCACACAGGCTAAAGGGTCCCTTTCAGTCCCTTGGGGCCCCCTCACAGCACACTAATCCACCCCCCACCCCACCCCCAATCCTGTCAACCCCTCCTCAGCTCCCCATGGCAGCTCAGTGCTCTCAGAGCTCTCAGTACCTGCCTGTAGATGATGCATGCTCAGTGATCCCTGCTTTGTGATTCGAATTCTGCCCTCCAATTTGTACATGTGTGCGATTGTCTGGTACTTGTGTGCAGGTATCTGCAGAAAAAAGCCGGCGGTGGCGGGGGGTGGGGGGGACAGAGCCCTGTGATTTGGAATCACAGGTGGTTGTGAGCTATCCCACATGAACACTGAGATCTAATCAGCTCCTCTGGAAGAGCTGCAAGTGCTCTTAACCGCCAAGCCATCTCTTCAGCCCCCCTACCCAAGAAAAGATGTTTAAATAGGATTATTTTTAAAGAATTTTTAGTTCAACCCTCCTGAATATTTGGAGCAAATATAAACAGCTGTGGCTTTGTAGGTTTTTCACTTCTGCAGCCTCCTTCAAATGACTGGGATGGGGGAAAATTACCATGCTAAGGTCTTAAAGCTCTGGTTTTATATCCATTTATAACTAGTATGCCATGTTTTAGAGCTATAGGAACTGGAATAGACTTGAAATTTCTTAAGGTGAGGCCCCTTAGTGGTCAGAAATCTTTCAAGATCAGTGTTCCACTAGCTACACAACTTAACAGAAAGAATCCTGAATACCAGAATGTAAGGGAAGTTACTTGAAACATAGAATTCTATTTGTTTAACCATGCTACCAGCACCTGCCTGCCATCTCAGAGGACCTGAAAGGAACAGAGAGAGGCAATGTCTGTAGAACTACCTAGCAGAATGAACAAATGGAAAATGAGGACTAGTGAAAGGTTTTATTTCTTTAAGTAAGCCCTTTAAGGCTTGAAGATAGGGCTGGAGAGATGGCTTAGCCTCCAGAAGTTCTAATGCCACCTTCTGGGTTCTAGGACACCTGCCCCTTCACACACACACACACACACACACACACACACACACACACTAACAATTGTATGCACATAAATATATCTACATGCACATAAGTAATAAAGTAAATATATCAATGTATTATTATATAGTACTAAAGTAAAAATTAATTACAAAGAAAGGAATGACTGGAGAAAGTTTCCAGGCTGGTTCATGCCCTTCTATGTTCTAACAATATCTCAGATGTGCTCTAACTTAATTTTTTTTCTCTAACAGAGCCAGACATTTATATGCCAATCAAAATTCCAACCCAGTCATTGCTGCAGGATGTTACTGGACAAGCAAGAAAAGAGAAAGTGAGGTTACCTCATTACATGATGAGCTCCAAGCCCAAGTCTCAGCCTCATGCCAAGGTAACAGAGATGCTTGGGCAAGTCTTCCAGGGCACTCTGTGCAATTGAAATGCACTCAGTTTTGTGCCAGTTCTGTGCCCTTACCATTCTCCCACAGGAGCACACACACAAAAAAGGCTCTGCTCCCACTGGCTGGCACCAGCTTCTGAGATTCACCAGCCAACTGGCAGGTCCCTGGGAGCAGTCACTTTGGGAAGAATAATTCAAGTGCTCGCTGTCATTTACAGACACTATTGGCCTCTCTTCTGCCTGTCAGCCAGGGCTATGCCTTTTTGTAAAGTCTCTCCATTCTGGTTAAATGGCAATAATTCCTCAAACTGCAGTCTTTTATGTTTGCAAACCTAAAGTCACTTGTTTGCCTTGAACCTTGCCCTCCCTGCCCTGTGTACCCTCACTTAAGGACAGCCACAAAGCTGTCTATTGTCACCTGCTATTCTTTCAACACTGCCTGGTCACTCCTAAGAATTGCCAACCTTGGTCCAAAGGAAAAGGAAACTTTACAATCTTCCTATCCAGCCACTTCATTTGAAACCTATAAGAAGGGACCCGTTACTCTGTCACACATGTTAGATATAGGAAGACAAAAGACAGAAAGAATCCAGAGTCTGACTTCAACAGACAGGACTGTGTTCATTAATACACACAGATAGGAGAAGCCTCTCTCCTCAGGGAATGAAGGGTGTCTGCAAAGGGAAAAGCTAGCTGGGACCTGTTATAGGGGTGCGGGGCAGGGGGGCAGCAGGGGGCAGCTCTGGAGGTTATGTGTGGATCTGTGGTCTGTGCTGGAATTGTCTACTTCAGGGAAGACAGATCATCTTGGGAGACAGGCTGTCTTCGTAAACATTTCCCTCTGGGTGTGGCTGACCAATAAATTTGGACAAGGTCAGCGGTAATCTCTTGGGAATCCTGTTTTAAAGCTGAGGCTCTCTATCAACGTGGGCCTGAACTCTTCTCCAAGCTCTTCCCTTGGTGCTGTCAGCCTGTCTGTCTATAGCATTAATACTCTTCTGATGATCTACCTCAAAGGAGTACTGTACCCCTGAAACCTAAAACCCAAGACCTTTCACTTAACAAAGCTTAGGATAATGTCAAAAGAATTTGAGCTGGCAAAAACTATGACCTCATGTTGTTGGAAATAGAATAATAAATTCAAGACTTTACTGGAAATGAAACAGTTTTCAATATATAATTCTGCATAATGGTATGCCAGCATAGAAAAAAAAAGGCAAAAGTGGCTTTCAGCTTTCAAAGTTCTGAGACCAGTAGGCATCAGTCAACACCCAAAGAGGGAGAGACCCAACACCCAAGGAGGGAGAGACCCAGCACTCTTGTTCTCTATGACTCTGACAAGCCCTAAGAGCATCTCATATTGAAAATGGACCATAGCAATCTATTAGTTAAAATGTGCTCTTTCATCCTACCCTGACCAGATCACTCTCCTTTAACCACTGTGGATTTCCTCTCTTCGATAAAGTTTTCCCACCAGCTCTGATAGAAATACTTATTTATGCTCACAAGTATATATATATATATATATATATATATATATATATATATATATATATATATATATATCCTTTCTTTACTTCCATGGCACATGCTAGCTGTCACAATGGCATTGCCATGTTACAGTTGAATCATCATGTTGCTGAGCATATGTAACTGATAATCATGCTTGAAAACTTAAATGTGAATATGTATTATGTATGAGTTTGTTGGAGATGCTGATTCTGACTCTCTAGGTCTGATCTGTGACAGAGAGTCTGTAGGTTAATTACTGGGTGATGTCAGTGATGGGCGGAGAGCAGAAGTTCACTGTGTGGCTTCCAGATCAGCAGCATTGGCAACACCAGAAAATGTTTTAAATGCAAAACCCTCCCCACTCTGGACACAGAGAGTCTGAAACTCCAGGAATGGGGACCATAATCCTGAGTATTCCAGAAGACTCTGAAGGAACCTATGCAACCCTGGTTAGACACTGTCCCAGAGGAAAGAACATGAACCTAAGAATCAGGCGAACCTGGGGTTAAGACTTCTCACTTAAGCATTCAGCAAATGATTTCTTTCAACTCTGAATGTGCACTTTCTTTTCTTCTAACCAAAACCTAAACTATTTATATAAGGATGTTGTAAGGATTGCATGTACATTTTTAAGTCTTCCCTCTGGTGTCAGCAGTATTTTCTTTAATCAGAAACTCCCCTTCTCCCTTTTGTCAATGTCTCTGCTCTACAAAGGTGGAAGATCCTGTTGGGGGGAAAGTGAATACATCCTCTGTTGCATCTGCTGCTATGTATAACCCAAACGCATCCCCTTTTGGGTTCCACCTTCTCCCACCATCTGTGAAGTTTGGAGTGCTTAAAGAAGGACACACCTATGCGACCATTGTGAAGCTCAAGAATGTCGGCGTGGACTTCTGCAGGTGAGGCAAAAGCACCAGGTGCCTGCCCATGTTCCTTTAATGCCTGTCTTTCCTATATTAATGACCACTTAGTGAACTATAATGGCATCCTGAATTCTGAATAATCACATCCTTTATTTCTTTTTATCTTTTCACACATTTTTGAACAAGTCAGCATAGACTGGACTCCAACACATGATACCTGCTTTCATACCTTCTGTAAGTCATTATTCAGGCTTCAGTAGAAGCCACACAACTCTGGATCTAACCTAGCAAAAACAAATAATTTCTACAAGCACTTCAATAATTAGTACTCAGGACTTGAAATGGTATGTCCTAGTTTCCTCTCTCTTGCTGCCATAAAAACCATGGCCAAAAGCAACTTGAGCATGTAAAGGATGATTCCAGCTTGTGGTTGTATTCTCTCATGAAGGGAAGTCAAGGCAGGAACTCAGGGGAAGAACCTGGAGGTAGGAAATGAAGCAGAGACCATGGGGGAATCATTGCTTACCAGCATGCTTTCTTATAGAACCCAGAACCACCTTCCCAGGGGTGGCACTACCCACTGTGGGCTGGGCCTTCCTACATCAATCATTCATCAAGAAAATGCCCCCATAAACTTGCCTACAGGCAATCTTATGGATATGATTCCTCAATTGATGTTCCCTCTTTCCAGGTATGTCAAGTTGGCAACCAATATTAGCCATTACACTGTAATAATCACCAACTGTGATGACCTGAATAAACATTTGTTTGTGCCTGATAGGAAAATCTCTCTCAAAAAGTATTGTGCATATTTAAGAACCATAACATAATATCATAGAACACATAGATATTTCAAAAGACTATTGCAGCTATGCAAGTAATTTTTATGTCAAGAGTAGCCAGAATCTACTCACTCTGCAGGAATTCTGTATATTGTTCAGTATTCCTGCCCCCAGTCCTCATAAACATTAGGTCTCTAGACTTGTTTGCCAAGGGGCCTTATTGTTCCTGGAATTGGAATTACAGAATGTGGTAAGACACTCAGTGGAGATGCTGGAACCAGAACTCAGGTCCTCTGGAAGACTGAGCAGTACGTGTCCTTAACCACTGAGCTTCCTACCTCTCCAGCCCTTGCTTTGTAGACTTTGACATGTTTCCTCCTCCTGCCTTGACTCAACCCCTGGTAGCCATGCTTGTTCTCCACTTCTATGTGTTTGTGTTTTCATGTGAGTCCACATGAAAGTGAGATGATACATTTTCTAAGTCTCACTTCTTTCACTTGCCATGCTATCCTCTAGGTTTATCAATGCAATAACAAAAGGCATGATCTCTTGGTTCAGGTTTTAATATTATTCCATTTGTTTAGATCCACCATTGCTTATTTTTATCCACACATCTATTAATGGGCACCTAAGTTGTTTTTCTATCTTGACTATCATGAATGGCACTGCAGGGTACAGAGCAGTGTTTATCCTTACAAGATGGAGTTTTTAGTTCTTTTGGATACACTCCCAAAGGAGGGGCTGCCAGGTCCTGTAGCTGCTCAGATGTCCAATATGACTTATCTTTGGGTTCTCTCTCTCTCTCTCTCTCTCTCTCTCTCTCTCTCTCTCTCTCTCTCTCTCTCTCTCTCTTTGGTTTTTTTGGTTTTTCGAGACAGGGCTCTCTGTATAAGCCCTGGCTCTCCTGGAACTCACGTTGTACACCAGGCTGGCCTCAAACTCAGAAATCTGCCTGCCTCTGCCTCCCGAGTGCTGGGATTAAAGGCATGTGCGACTATGCCCAGTGGGGTTTTCTCTTAAACTAGTCATCTTAATGAGTATGTGGTAGTATCTCCTAATGGTTTTAATTTGTATCTGTCTGATAATTAATAATGTATACTTTTAATGTGCTAATTGGCCATTTTTATGTGTTCTCTGGGAAAATGCTAATTCAATTTGCTCATTTTTACATCAGATTATTGGAGTTTTCCCCAGGACTGAATCAAATGAGTTCTTTGTAACTTTAAGTGTCCCATCATAAACAAGCTGGGGTTATGTTTTCTGTGCTTGTTGCTTGCTTTCAATGCAACTTCACTTTATTGTTACATTTATAGTACAGAAGATTT
The DNA here is from genome assembly GCF_978045245.1 of Mus caroli. Lineage (NCBI taxonomy): Eukaryota > Metazoa > Chordata > Mammalia > Rodentia > Muridae > Mus > Mus caroli. The sequence goes on along the minus strand of NW_028227258.1, from coordinate 60,536,111 downwards.
TTAACTTTAATATATTATTATTTTACTTAGGAATGTTTTGGGTCTTGATTGGGTCTTTGGCTTTTGGTGTAATAACCAAAATAACTTCCAAGGTCAATGTTGGTAAGACTTCTCCCCTTATGTATTTATCTGGGAACTTTATAGTTTGAAATACCATGTTTCAGTTTTTGTCCATTCTCCCTTAAATTTTGAGTTAGAGTCTTAAATGTAACTCCATTTTCATTCTTCTACAGAGATAGTCCCAGTTTTGCTTGTTTGCTTGCTTGCATTCCAAATGCTGCCCCATATGCCCCTCTCCCAGAGTCTCTCCTCCTATCCTCCCTCTCCTTCTCCTCTGAGACCCACCTCTGTATCCTCCAACCTGGAGCATCCAGTTTCTGAAGAGTTAGGCACATCCTCCCTCACTAAGGTCAAACAAGGCAGCCCTGTGGGGGGACAGATTTCACAGTCAGGCTACAACTTTAGGGGCAGTCCCCATTCCATTTGTTGGGGGACCTACATGGAGACTGAGCTGCATATCTGCTCATATGTGCTGGGGGTCGTGGTCCAGCCTGTGATGCTCTTTGGTTGGTGGTTCAGTCTCTGAGAGCTCCCAGGAGTCCAGGTTAGTTGACTCTGTTGGTCTTCCTGTGAGTTCCTATTCCCTTCAGAGCCTTTCATCCTCCTCACAGCTTTTCCACAAGAGTCCCTTACGTCTGTCCAATGTTTGGCAGTAGGTATCTGCATCTGTTCAGTCAGCTACTGGGTAGAGCCTCTCAGAGGACAGTCATTCTAAGCTCCTGTCTGCAAGCCTAATAGAGTATCATTAGTAGTACCCAGGATTGATTCTTACCCATGGGATGGGTTTCAAGTTGGGCCAAGTCATTAGTTGGACATTCCCTTACTCTCTGTCCCATCCTTGTCTCTGCACTTCTTCCCCAAGATGCAGGGTGGCCAGCCATCTCATAGACCTGTCTCCTCTGCTGTGCTGGACTGACTGCCCATCCCTCATGTGTGAGCCACACTGAACCATTGCTCTTTAAGCTGCTTCAGTCAAGCATGTTGTCACAGCACAGCAATGTGAAAAGTGACTAACGCAGGAATCCTTGTGTTAATCATCCGTTCTCTCCAGTATCAATCTGTCCAGGTGTTCTTTCTCTTCCTGACTCAATCTATGTGATGATTTGTGGGGTTATTTATTTATTTATTAGGTATTTACTTCATTTACATTTCCAATGCTATCCCAAGAGTCTCCCATACCCTCCCCTCCCCACTCCCCTACCCACCCACTCCCACTTCTTGGCCCTGGCGTTCCCCTGTACATATAAAGTTTGCAAGACCAAGGGCCCTCTCTTTCCAATGATTTGTGTTTTTAAAGAAATATATTCAAATTTCATATAAGTTATTCTATTTGGCGGTATATAACTATTCATGATAGTTCTCTGGGACGGTTCTTATTTCTGAAGTATCATAAATTTTTGTTTTTCTTTTTCTTTTTTTTTTCTTTTCCAGTTTTCTTTGGCTAATTGAGAGCTATGAATTTTCTTTACTTTTTCAAATAAAGCCTCAGTTTTATTGACTCTGCTCTTTTTTTACTTACTGTTGATTTATTTTCCACTCTGGTTTTTATTCTTTCCTTCCTTCAGCAAATTTGAGCTAGGTTTATCCCTTTCTAGCTCCTTGATGTGTAATCTTGGACTATTTAATCGAAATCTTTCTTCCTTTTTAATTGCTGTCTGATACTATTCCTGAGAAGACATCAACAAATGTCTACTCATTCAAGATAGGGAACCAACAATGGACCAAAGTAAAAGCCCACCGAAGTCCATTCTGGCGAAGCAGTGGTCTTTACTGGGGTTAATTATAGGAATATGGATGCGAGGCTACTTAGAGGAACAGAAATGACTCAAAGACAGTTATATCCCAAAGATCACCTCAGCAGGGTTCACAGCTCACAAAACCTAGAAACTTAAAGAATACATGCCCAGCCTGCAGGCCACTCAACATGTTGGGGAAAGTCTCTTTCAGGCAGCTCAGGTGGCCTGGGCCTCTTCAGACAGTTCACCTGATCTCTGCTCCTTCCAAGTGCCTTGGCTGACCTGAGCTTCTTCTAGTCAGCTCAGCTTGTCTCGAAGTGTCCTTACTGATTAGATATTCTTTGGGGAGGGAGTGACCTGGCAAATCTGTCAGAGTTAGGGACTTGTTTGAGTCATGACTTCCTATACCACAGGCAGCTTCCCAGAATGGACTATTTCACCTCCTTAGATCATCCTGCCCTGAAGGATGCAGGCGTGTATCTGAGAGAAAACTGGTGCACATATCAATGCAGACATTTCTTGAGATAAACCTCCCTCTTGGAGATCCCTGCCTGCCCCCTACAGGGTCTGCCTGTACCTGACTTCCTTTACCTGCATTCTAGTCTCTCTCTTGAGTTTCTCTTTCACTCTTCCATTTTTTGTTCAGGAGCATGGGGCTTAATTTCCACAGAATTTTCCAGATTCTTTCTGTAATTGACTAATTATTTCAGGCTACTGATGTCTGAAATGATACTAGATATTATTATAATCATCTATGTTTTTAAAGACTTTTTGTGAATCATCCTTTGGTCTACCTTAAAGAACATTCCATGTGCGTTAGAGATGAACTTACAGTCAGTTGTTCTTAGATAGAAGCTTCAGTATATGTCTGCCATGTTCATTTGGTCAAAGACTGAAGTCATAGCTAGAGGTTTGTTGGTTTTTTTTTCCCCCTCTCTAGTTGACCTGCTCATTGTAGAAAGTGATACTGAAGTCTCTGATTAGTATTGTATTTATTTTATGTATGTGAATACACTGTTGCTGTCTTCAAACACAACAGAAGAGGGCACTGGATCTCATTACAGATGGTTAAGAGCCACCATGTGGTTGCTGGGAATTGAACTCAGGACCTCTGGAAGAGCACTCTGGTCAGTGCTCATAACCACTGAGCCATCTCTCCAGCGAGTATTTTCCCTTTATTTTTATCAGTGTTTTCCTTGTATGTTTAAATTTTCTAGTCAGTAGACGCCAAGCTGAAGAGATAAACCAGAAGGTCCAGCTCCATGCTTGTAATGCAAGTGAAAAGACTTTTCATACAAATGCTAAACAGATCTACTTTTATGTCTACCATTATATATTTATATTTGTAATGTGTCAATTATGAATTTTTGCTATCTAAAAGGAATAAAAAATAGACAACGGGCAAAGAAATTATAGTGACCACCTCAGAAATCAGACAGGTCATAAAGTCATTTTATAAATAATTATCCACCATCACATTAGATTACTTTTTAATGAGCCCATCTTTCTTTTCCCCCATGTTTTTGACTTGAAGCGAACCTTCCAAGTCATAGATTTGAGCAGCATTTGTAAAAAGTCCTTTCACTTCCAGCCCGGTGTGTCCTTGAACCTCAAGGGGTTTGCTCACAGGCAGCAGGGAGCTGGATCTTACTTCAGCTAGTCTAGCACATGCTGTCCTCTGACTAGGAGACTCAGACATGCAGCATGAGCAGTGACAGACTCAGTCACCATCTTACTGCTTGGCATCTGGCTTTGTCTTTAGTCTCTAGTTGTCTAGCTCTGCGGTTTGATACTTTTCCATAGTTTTAAGTGTTCCCTTCCTGCTAGCATTTGTTTGCTTGCTGTAGCTGTCTTGTGGTTACAATGAGGTTACATCATTTTTTAAACAATCAAACTGCTTATTGTTGCTTTTTTTTAGGTGTTGGCATTTCACAGCAGGCTTTAATCTATCGAACACCTATGTATTTAGCAGCAAAACCGCTTAAATGAATTGTTTTGTACAATAGAAGCATCTCAGTTGTCGAAGTTTGGACTGTAAAAAAAAAAAATACGCACAAAGCATCCCTTTTTAAAACACTTAATTATGAACAAAGCTTTGAACTATGCAAGTGCAGAATGAAAACATCATGTCCACTCCACCAAAAGTAGTTGTCCTCTAGGGTGTAAAAGTCATGTAGCTTCACTTGGCGATCTTTGCTTACTAGGACGTGATAGGAAACATCATTCGCCAACAATACCTCAGCTCCATGATGGGCTCCCAAAAGTCTTGAACGCCATGCTTTGGTAGAGTTAAGGTGAATAGTGTGATCAGGAATAGGACCCAAGCCCTCCACTACTGTGGTACAGAGAAAGTGACTAAAGGACTCTGGCCAGTTTGAGCATTGCAAACATGGCTCTGGCAGGCCTTGCCCTTCTCCCTCAGTCCCTCTGCCTTATTAAAAACCATCAGACTATATTCCTAAAGCTAGCCACTGTGGTCTATTCCCTTATTTGACCACTTCTTCTCCCTGAGGCTGACTACCAAGGTTCAGCTATCAAAGTATCAAAGTCCAGCAATTAAAAGCCCCCTTTGGCTCACCTAATTAACATGCCCAATTAAAATTAAACACCTTGTCCTAACATGGGGTTTTCTATTTTACCTTTATAAACCACCATTTGCCTATAGGCCACATCTGTCTGTCTCCTCTCTATCTAGAGGCAGTCCTTTGTCCCTCTCTGGGAACAAATACCCCTCCTTCCTCTCTCTGCTCCCTTACCCTTCTCTCTTGTCCTCTATCTCCTGTCTTTGACTTATATTCCCTGCCCACTGTCCCTCTATGGCAAACAAGTCTCCTTTGTGCTGAGACCTTGGGCTTGGGTGTCCTGAGCCGATGCCGTTCCACACAATGGCCCCTGTCTGTGCAGTGCTCTGTCTACCTCCACCTCTGCCACCTTTTCAGTATGATAATAATATCCCACCATCATAACCCAGACCCTGTCCTCTGTGTGGATCCCAACAGTGTGGGAGTTGACACACTGCTTTCATTCTGCATTTGTGTAGTTCAGAGCTTTGTCCAAAATTAGATGTTTTGGAAAAGTATGTTTTGCATGTATTTTTTTACAGTCCAAGTTTTGACAACTGAGATGCTTCAATTGTACAAAAGTTCATTTAAGAGGTTTTTCTACTAAATCTGGGGTGCTGTGAAGATTGAAACCTGCTATAAAATGCAACCACATGACAAAAGGGGGCCTCTCCAAAATTCCCGGTGTTGAGCTATGTGCCCTCTCTACTAAAGAGAAATAAACTCTAATTCCACATCCATCAAGCTCCATTCATCTTTAGCTTCCTTGGCATCATCTGTACTTCAGAATATCCAGAGACAAATCCTCTCAAAAGCCTGGGTTATCCATGCACCGGAGACACAAAAGCAATGGTGCTCTATTTAGAGAAGGCTTCCCTTAGATCTCCTCCTGTGATATATACACTCAACCCAACATTCCAACATCCTAGCTGCAGTCACACTTTTGAGAAAGCATTGGGGGGCAGGGGGGGATGGCTGTGCCAACCAGAACAATTTTGATAATCTTGGCTAGTAAGACCTGCTTCTGGATCAACTAAGGGAGCAGGACCAAGATTGTGACCTTGTATAGTATAATAGAGAACTTCTGGACCTAAGCCTAGATTAAGATCTGGACCTGGATTTTGATCTGAATGTCTGGAAGTTTCCTTGAAACAAAGATTTGGAAAGGAAACTTGGAAAGGTATTCTGTGCAGAAACCCTCAAGCCCCCATATACACTCTGGAAGCAGAGAGATTCCTCTGGTGGTTGCTCCAGGCTCCAACAGAAGCTGGCAAGCTCTTGTCCTGCCATAGCCCTGCAGGGCCCAACTCTAGCCGCCTCAGCACAGGCTCCAATGCTACTAGATAAAACTTTGTTTGTTTGTTTGTTTGTTTGTTTAAAGACATGTCTCACTATACACCTTTACTGGCCTGGAACTGGAAATATAGACCCGACTTTTCTTAATTCACAGAGCTCTTCCTTCTCATACTGTAATTCAAGGAGTGCACCACCACAGCCCACTTCATCAAACAGCTTATCATTACAAGTTAAGCTGACAACAGCTTCTACTACATATAAAAATGTGGGATTTGTGCCTTTCTATATTTCCTAGTTATTGTCTCTATATTTTTGATCACTTTGGCTTTAAACTTCATGACAAAGATATGCATGCTGTGACCATGATGAATATGTACAGTTAATAATACTAGAGTGTTCCAATCCAAGTATGCATTTCCATTTTCCAGTGAGTTTTATAGTTTCATACATATTCATGATAGTAATTTCCATCCTTTTGTTTCTCCTTGAAGAACCTCATTAAGCATTTCTTGGAAGACAGGTTCAGTGGTAATGGATTTCCTTGGCTTTTGCTGGTTTATAAAATCAGTTAGTTCTGAAGGATAGCCTTGCTGGGAATAGTGGTTTTGGCTGGCAGATATTTCACTTCCGCCGTTTGAATATAGTCCCTCTTTGCTTCTTGGCCCACAAGTTTTTTACTAGTAGAACAGATGATAATTTCAACTCCCTCAGTTGTGGCCTGATGTTTGTGTCTTCCTTTCTTTTAAACTTCCTTTTGTCTTTGATTTTGAAATCATACTATTTCTAATCACACTATTTCTGCCTGATTAAGACAAAAAGAATAACTGAAGTACTATGGTAATTTTAGCTATGAAGACCTAACTATTAATAAACATCTTAGCCCACAGTTCAGTTTATGTATAGGTCTGAAAACATACTTGGTGCTTTTCTAGACCCAAACCAATGGAATCTTTGAGCCTTTTGACACCTTATATATAACGAAACAGAATAATCTGTTTCAAGGTCTTGCAGGCTGGCATGAGGAAGATCAGGCCTTCTGAATACCAAACAGGTCATTGCTGTCTCTACCACACTCAAGGACTTCACTTTATTTTGGTCACCAGAGCAACACTGGGAGTTCACTCATTTTCATTGGATCAATATACTATAAATCTATGCCAAGGACACTTGGAATTGCAGAGTCCTCAGCTCTGTTCTGAACTGAGCTAAAGCACAATATGCATGGGGGGGAAGGTTTCCATTGCAATGCAATAAATATTGCAGTTGCAGAGTTCTTCTTATATAATGACAAACCCTTTGAAAACGTTTATGGTTCTGTAATAGAACTGAAATACAGAAAAATGGCAGAAGCATCCAAGTTGGAAGATTACTGTCACCTTTTAGTTGAGGCAAACCCCACCTTTAAGGATGTTCGCTCCCCAAGAAACAGTGTGGTTAGAAGACTCAAGTCACCACTTAAGACATTTTATTTTTCTTTCCAGGTTGTTACCAATGAAGTGGGTGGGAGAATAGAGAATTATCCCTAAACTAGTGGACTCTAGATAGAGCCTGTCTCTCTGACTCAAGGTTCTGGCTTTAGAGATTTCACCCCACTGCTTGATCAGCTATGATGATTAGACAACAAGGCAGATGGTAGGAGAGGGCAGGAGTCAGTGTGCCAGCAAGCACTCCTTTGCAGAATACTCCAGGCCTTTCAACCCTAGGCAGAACCCACAGAGCACAGGCAGGAAAAGAGATCCACAAACAGCACATGTGAGCCCAGGACTTCTCAAGCCGTTCAGCATTTCCCGATCTCCTTCAGTCCCTCCTTTCCCCAAGAATGCAAACCCCACATGGAGTCAGGGGGAAGCCCAGTTCCCATGCTCTGCTGTTTCCCCAAAGTCCCATTGTTCTATAGCTGCCTGGCCTGGCTGTCAGAATTCACATTAATACTGATGGCTATGCTGCAAGGCACAGACCAGCCAAACACTGGCAGAGCTCTGCTTGAGGCCGTCACCAAGTAGCAACCAGGGGTGGGAATACAGGCTAGAGTCTGTTTCATGCTGATGAGAACTGTTGAAAAGGCAGGTAGGAAATAGGTGGATCCCAAAGTCTTTCCTCAATGGACTCTTAAGGCCTTAGGTTGTTTGCACATGCTGTGGATTCCCTAGAATCTTAAGGTCTTTGTTGTTTATACATGGTATGGACCCCCTGGCTCCCAGTTTCACACCTTCGGGGTTTTATAGCACTGTATTCCTTCCTTGCTTTGTCTTCATTGCGGTGTTAATTTTCTTCCATTTTTCTTCCTGGTAGGTTTAGAGTGAAGCAGCCCCCACCCAGCACTGGACTGAAAGTGACATATAAACCTGGGCCTGTAAGTTCATATTATCAAGTGTGTGTGTGTGTGTGTGTGTTTGCATGCACACATGTGAACATGTATGTTTACATTTTAGTTGGCTTTTATACCATCATCCTGAATTCCTTCATTTTATATGATTCTGACACTCAGCTTACACCATAAGTGGGTCTAATATTTCTCGTATCATAGGAAAGAGAGTCCCTAGATAGGGCCCCTATGTGGCTCCAAATCATAAGAACCACGACAAAAAAAAAAAAAAAAAAAAAAACCCTACAAGTTAAATAGATAGATAGATAGATAGATAGATAGATAGATAGATAGATAATAACTTTGGCTGGACACCCGGGAAGCTGTCCTCACTTGCCACAGGAGTTCAGTGATGTACAGTCACTGAACATTTGAATTCTTGGGGACTGGAGAGTTGGCTAAGAGTTCATGCTGCTCTTGCGGAAGACCCAGGTTCTGTTCACAAAACCCACCTGGCAGCGCATGGCCACAGCTAAGTCTGGTTCCAGGGGATCCAGAATATTCTCTGATCTCCTCAGACACTTCATGGATGTACTACACAGACATACATGCACAGGGGTTGTGGGGGGGGAGATCTCATACATATAAAATAAGTATGTCAAAAAATTTAGAAAATCGAGTTTTTCTGACAAGTAACATATTCTCCATGAAAACATTCATCCCATTCTTTCTACTTTATATAAATCTGGCTTACTTTCTTGTGCTTCTCAGAGAATATTATCTAGCATAATAATAGGAAATCACATTATTTTACTAAAGTCATCAGCTGTTTTATTTCTTCAACGTTCTCTGAAAACACAAATTTAAAGATGTCACACTGTAAAAGAGGAAACCTGGAACTATGCCAATTACATGAAAAAAAGTATTGTTTTTCTTTTTTTATCATTTTTTAAAGATTTATTTATTATTATGTGTAAGTACACTGTAGCTGTCTTCAGACAGACCAGAAGAGGGCATCAGATCTCATTACAGATGGTTGTGAGCCACCATGTGGTTGCTGGGATTTGAACTCAGGACCTTGAGAAGAGCGGTCAGTGTTCTTACTTGCAGAGCCATCTTGCCAGCCCAGAAGTATTGTTTTTCTTGCTTAAGTATTCTCAACACAAAGGATAAATGTTGGAATGTGATGGCTATGCTAACTACCCAGAATGAGCTTCACTAAGGGAGTACACACATCTAAACATCACACTGCACCTTATAAATATAGACACTTCTGTGTTTCAGTTAAATATAAACACTAAAAGAAACAGAAACCAAAAATAAAACCTAAACCTATTCTGACTTTGCTACGTTGTCAAAAATGGGATGTTTCATTTTTAAAAAGTGAATATTAAGTGAATATCATTTATATTCCTACTTACTTTCACAATATATATTTAGACATGTTATATAAGATAAACACAAGTTTATCTCAAATTTAAACCTAACCATCTCGTGAGCACATCAGCTGACGGCTTCACCAGGCTATTCATCTCTCAGTAACTGCTGGACTCCTGCCTGTGCTACTAATAGAGCCATAGAAGAGAGATGGCATACAGGAACTTAACAGGGTGGGCATGCAGCAGGCACTTAGATAGGTATGGCCAGAATGTGAAGTAGGTACGCCAGTGGGCTCACAAATTTTCAGGCACAGAAATGGGTGTATGGGGCTCAGGAGAACAGCAAGGGTCCCATAGCCACTAAAGCAGCCACACTTGTTATTTACATACAGTGGTCAACTTAAGTGCACTGCAGAGTCTATCGGCTTCTTGCAAAGACCATCTCACACCAGGCAAGGTTGGGCATCAATGCTCTGAACCTTGTTTTGTTCAGCTGGTCTATGAAGGTGTACAAACCAGATTTTTTTTTTATGACACTCCTACTTTGCCTATCACAATCTACAGCAGAACAGTAAGACACAGGCTGAAATTCTAAAGATATGCCAGCATTGACATGATATTCACAAATCCATGCCTATTCATTTTTTCCTGAAATAACTCACCACTGTACGATGTCAAGGTGTCAGAATGCTGGGGCTCAGCAGGTTAAGGTGCTTGTCACCAAGCCTCAAGACCTGAGCCATGGGGCAAAAGCAGAGCCAACCCCAACCCCTGAAAGTTGTCCTCTAACCTCCACACACAGTTTTCATGGCAAATGTGTGTATCTACGTGCAGGCCTGTGCCCCCATATCCCCAAATAAACATATATTAAAAAGATGTCCAACTCTTGACAACATAAAGAAAAAAAACATCAAAGCAAGCCCTTCTACTGTTTCAAGAAGTTAGTAAATCTCATTTTAATCTAGATTGTTCCAACAGCTAAGTGACTGCTGGATCAACCTTTATAAGTAGTAAAAACTCAGTGTGTATTCTTTGAAGCTCACCACATTATAAGGGTATTTCTTTCCCCTTTATGAAAGTAGGTTTTGGCTCTGACAAAAACCTATAATCTATAATCTCCTGTCTATGTAAATCTACCCACTGCTCAGCTTGGTTAGCTGCCAGCACTGAGAGAATGAGCCCCAATCCTGGGTAGCAGTGGGGGCACCACTCCAGCTCTCCTGTGGGTTTTCATCACTACCCACCCCTTCTGATTGCTGGACTTGGAGGACCAAGCCCAGGACTTTGAGAAACGGTGTTGGGATCTGCTCCAGCACACATACCCATACACTGTGAAAAAAAAAGAAAAAAAAAAAAAACACTTTTCAATTCTATTATTTATAAAACTGTATTTACAATTTCCATTTGTATTTAATTGCTCTCCATGTGGTAGTGTGTGATTTATTCATTATTTTAGATAACTGTTCTCAAGTCTGCTTTTTAACACCAGCCTCCTGGACAGGCAGCTTAGAAACATAAACACGTCTTCCTTTCCTGGCTAGTGTGCCTTCCAAGAACAAAGCAAGCAGCCAATGCCTTGCTGCACTTCTTCACTATATATTAAGTTTCTTCTTTGTTAGTACAAACCTCTTCCTCTCTTTCAGACCCAAGCAGTTGGTATCTACACTAATTCTGTCTCCCTCTCCTGGCTCTATCACCCTCCACACCCTGTATTAGAATCCCAGAGACCAATCAATAGTGACTCATCAAGCTTCATGCATTACATTCATATTTCTCTTAGATAAAATCTCCCTTTAGCAGACAGAAACTCACTACCAACCCTCAAGAAGCCACACAACTCTAGATTGTAGGATGGATATTAGGATATGACTTAGGGTTTTAAGGTTAGAAATTAAACAGAGCTCTCTGTTCAGAAGTCAAGTCAGAATTCAAGTGTCCCCTACACATGGCAGATGTTTGAGAATACGGGAAGGAGAACTTTGGTGTCTGTTTAGGGCACAGGGGAGGAGGGACCAATGGAGACAGAAGAGGAAACTAGGAGAAAAACAGTTATGGGTGTTGCAAGTTTCCCTACTTCCAATGCCCTGTCACTTTGTCCCCACTCCCCCACCCACACATGCAGCACCTGGTTTTTGCCTTTGTGTCAGCTTTAGGGGTGTCACTTTGTAATCACTTGGCCCTGTGTTTTCAGGGTCTGTGGAGTATCAGGACAGGGACACATGGGAGAGCAAAATGCTCTCTTGATGGCTGCCAGGAAGCAGAGAAACAGAGGAGGAGCCCACACCCCCTTCAGTGACCTCATTGCTTTGCACTAAGTCCAGATCCATAAGGTTTTTGTTGTTGTTTTTGAGACAGGGTTTCTCTGCATAGCCCTTGCTGCCCTGGAACTCACTGTATAGTCCAGGCTGGCCTCATAACTGACAGCCGTCTCCCTGAGTGCTGGGATTAAAGGCGTGCACCACTACCACCTGGCTTCCTTACGGTTCTCTCAGCTCCTGATAGTGCCATGGGTTAACACCAAACTTGTACTATATGGCCCTTGGGGATATTTCAGACACAAACTCTTAACAACCTTCAGAACTTTGTCGCATGTCCCATTTATTTCCTGGAATTCTCCACTATGCTAAATAATTCTGACATATATGTCCTGACGCACACAGCTGGGCTGTGGAAATGTGACCACTGGGGTGTCGAGGGAACGAAGGATAGACACACATCCAGAAAAGCTGGGATCCGGTGGACCATTTGGTAGTACAGATGCAGAGAGAGGCTAAACTAATCTTGCTTCGGAGTTCTCTATAGGGGAGTGGTCTCAGGCTATAAACGCCCCTGAAAAGGAAGCTGCTATAGCTGGTGTGGCTGCTTCCTACACTTACTGTCAACACTCAGGCATTGACCAAGGATCAGCAAAAGGCTTTGAAATTCCAATGGGTCTGAGGCACAGGGATCTTGACATGACCGTGCTCATGGCAATAATATACCTTTACTCAGGATGGCACTCATTCACCACGCATGCTTATATTTACTAGTGCCAAATTTACGGATGAGAAAACTGAAGTTTGGAGAATTTAGGTGTGTTGTCAAAATTAGTTTAAAGCCAGTATTTGATGTCTTACAGGTGGCTGCTGGTTTGCAAGCAGAGCTAAAGGTAGAGCTTTTTGCCATGGCTGTTGGTGAAGACGGTGCCAAGGGCTCAGCACACATCTCCCACAATATTGAAATCATGACGGAGCATGATGTTCTGTTCTTACCCGTGGAAGCAAATATCCTTTAAAGCTCAGGTTTTGTAACCACACATAGTGCAGAAATGATGAAAGGAACTAGGAAAACATGGAAGGCAAAATGGTCTTCATTAGTTATCCCCTAAGCCAAGAACTACACATTGGGGACAAAAGACATTCGTGGACATGAATGGATGATGTTAGGTAAGGAGGAGAAAGCCAAAGTAGAAATTAAGACAGATGTAAGCACATGACTTAAATCCATTTTAGAGCCGGCAACTGAGCCGCAGAGCTTAGTAGCAAGATCTCATCTGGAAAGTAAAGAGCTGGCAGTAGAAAGTTTTCAAGAGTCCTTTACACATAGCTGATATTGGAGGGTATGGGAAAGAGAAATCTGGGATCTGTTTCTAGAGGAGGAAGAGGGGCCAAAGGAACAGAGTATGTTACCTTAATGACACAGTGGAGGACCGTTGGGCAGCAAGCATGGGGATATAAAGGAGGGTGGGAGAGAACCCGCATCCTGACAGAGCTCCAGTGCTCTGTGTGGGCAGACTCAGAGAACTACTGCTCCCGTGCACTCTCTATGCCACCTGGGTGAGCATCTGGCTGTGGGAAGTCACTGAACCCCAGTCCTCGGAGGTAGAAAGGGAGCAATCTGGGGTCTCTGGGCCTCAAGGAGGGGGAACTGGGCAGTTCCCACATGGGCGGCTTGGGTTGGCTAGTGTCCCAAAATCTAGACCTATCCCTACCTACACTGCATGAAATCAGCATGTTGATATTGTCTGGAGCCTGGTGGTGATGACCTCTCATAGACAGACCAGGACATTGGGAAAGAAAGAATCACACTGTGGAAAAAAGACATTTATGCTAAAACACAAGGATCCAGGACCTGTACCCAAGGATGTGTGGGCAGGATTTGCCGTACCAGCAGGGTACCCACCATGAGCTAATGCTGATGGAGACTCTGATTTTAAAATGTTATTTGTGTCTGTATAAAAGGTCATTTAATTGTGAAGCTCATAGTCCTTAACGAATATTTTACCAGTTTTAACAAGCAGTAACTATGACAATCGACCAAAAGATCTTTCCCAGAGAAAAGAAAATCCCATGGTCTTCAGGACTTCCACAATCTCCTCCTCTTCACTTGGAGTCGTCATGTCTCAAAAGGCCACTCATCATTAGACCTGTAAGTAGTGAGTGCCATGTAGCCAACCGCTCACGCCTAAGATGACAGACCTCAGGGTTTCCCCTGATTTCTTACAGCCAAAAAGGGAAATGTTTTCAGAATTTACATTTAAATCAGTTGTCTTCATATATCTTGGACCCTTGTATAACTGTAATGTTGGTTCCAAGGGCTTTATTTACATAGGTAAAATTTATCAATACTTACCAAAGAAGAATTAGAACTTGGAAACTTTAAGTTATATTTAAATAAATAATGAACCTAGTATGTTAAGTACATTTTAAAAAATCAGGTTTTTGCTTGTTTGTTTAGTTTTGTTTTGCTTTGTTTTTGTAGAGGACAGGTTTAACTTGCCCAGCTTCAGAGGTTTCAGTACATCATACAGGTAATAATGATGGTCATAGTAGCATGCTAAAGCAGGCTCAGTTTGTAACACAGGCCCAGGAGGCAGAGACAACAGCAGTCAGTGACTGACCATCCTCCAGCAAAGCCCCACCTTAGGAAGTTTTCACATCCCCTGAAGCAGCACTGCCACCTCGGGCCAACCAATCAAATCATGATCCTCTGAGGAATATTACATATTCAAACCATGACATCCCACCCCGAATATTCAACGCCATTTTATAAGTTAAACACCTTTACTCCCTTTTATTGAAAATATTATTTTCACATAAAATATTTTGATTATGGTTTTCCCCCTACTCCTCCTAGTTCCTCCCCACTTCCTACCCCATATAGATCCACTTCCCTTCTGTCTCTCATTAGAAAAAAAAAAAACATACTTCTAACAGATAATAAGAAAATAGAACCATCATATTGGAGTGGACATGACAAACAGAAGGAAAAGCGTTGAAGAGAAGGCACAAAACTTAGAGACCCACTTGTTTGCACACTCAGGAGTCCCATACACACTAGACTGGAAGCCATATTATAAGCCGAGGACCTGGTGCAGACCTGTAACAGTCCTGTGCATGCTGCCTTATTCTCTGTGAGCTCATATGTGCTTTGATCATGTTGACTGAGAGGGCCTTGTTGGTGTCCTCCATCCCCCTCTGCTCTTACACTCTTTCCACCTCTTTCACTAGGTTCCCTGCGTCTTGGAGGCGGGGATGGGAGGGCATTAACAGAGGTATCTCATTTAGGTCTGAATGTTCCTAGGTTTCTCACCCTCTGCATGTCTGGCCATGGGTCTCTGTCTTTGTTCTCATCGGCTACAGGTGGAAGTTTCTCGACAGTGATTGAGCCAGGGACTGATCTATAAGTAACTAGGACTATTTTAATTGCTTTTTTCTTTTCTTTTTACAACAGTAGGATTTGGTTTTCTCCTAGCTCCCTGGGCATCTAGTCTCTGGTTCTTGATCACCCATGCAGTGTTAAGTATGGGTACCATCTCCCAGAGTGGACCTTAAGCAGAGCAGATATTGGGTGATTACTCCCACAAGCTTTGGGCCCCATTGCCCTAGCATCTCTTGCAGGCAGGACACTCTTGTTGATCAAAGGGTTTGTGGCTGGTTTGGTGTTTATTTCTCTTTTGGTAACATGCAGAGTACCTTCTTGTACCAAAGAGACTAGAATGTAAGGCTCTATGTAGGCACCAGCTCAACTTCTCGGGGTCCAATGAGTTGTGTAGGTGTTGTCTTCCACAATGGGCCTGGTTATCAGTTTGTGGAGGGCAACCTAGCATCTTGGCTATAGCCTGGGCTCTTTGGAGATTCCCATGGAACCTCTTTACCAACAACTCAATTAGATGTAACCCAATTTGGGCTTAATTTGGTGACAAGAAATGGATAGTTGTAATTCTATCTCCCCTATTATTTGGCTATTTCATTTAGCTAGCCTTCATATATATAAACATATTTTAGGAAGCTGCTGCTCTATTAGGTTTCCATACCACCCCTGAAATGTTCCTTAATCTTAACTGTTTCTCCTTTTATTCATTCTGTCCCCCTCAACTCAATCTTCCCATTCCAATCGCCCCCCCATCCACCTTTAAATATTCACTTTTACTTTCCTAACAAGATTTATCTGTAACCGCTTGTCCCTTACTTTATACCTAACTTCTGTGGTTCTACAGATTGTAACTTGGTTATCACTAACTTAACAGCTAATGGCTATACAGAAGCAAACATAAACCATATTTGTCTCTCTGGTTTACCTCACTCAGGATGATTTTATCTCCTTCCATCCTCTTACCTACAAATTTCATGGTTTCTTTTTTTTTTTTTTTTTTTTTTTAACAGCTGAGTAATACTCCACTGTGTAGTGTACCATTTTCTTTATCCATTCTTCTGTTGAGGAACATCTAGATTGTTTCTATTTTCTGGCTCCTATAAATAGAGCAGCAATAAACATGGTTATGTCTATGGTAGGATGAAACATCCTTTGGGTATATGCCAAAGAGTAGTATATGTGTATGTTAAGGTACATCGATTCCCATTTTCCTGAGGAACCACCACACTGACTTCCTTCCACAGTGGATATACAAGTTTGTACTCCCACCAGCATGATGGGCTGTGTGGATGAGTGTCCCCTCTCTACATCCTTGCCAGCACGAGCTGTCACTTGTTTTATTGATCTTAGCCATTCTGACAGGTGAATCTCAAAGTAGTTTTGATTTACATTTTCCTGTCGGCTAAGGATATTGAATTATTTATGTATTTTCCAGCCGTTTGAGTTTCCTCTATTGAGAATTTGTGTTTAAGATTTCGACCTCACTTTTAAATTGTTTTTTTTTTCTTTTTAAATTTTATTATTTATTTAATGTATGAGTGCTCTACTGCATGTACACCCACATGGCATAGAAGATATCAGATCCCCTTCTAAATGGTTGTGAGCCACCATGTGGTTGCTGGGAATTGAATTCAGTACCTCTGGAAGAGCAGCCAGTCCCCTTTACCACTGAGCCATCTCACTAGCCCTGGGTTATTTCCTTGATGTCTAGTTTTTGTTTGTTTTGAGTTCTCTATATATTTTGGATATTAGTACTCTATTGGATATATAGTTGGTAACCATCTTTTCCCATTCTGTAGGCTGCATGAGTGTCTTTTGTCTGAATGAGTGTCCTTTGCCATGTGTACCCAAGCTTCTCACATGTTAGAAGGCCCCATTTACCAATTGTTGATCTTAGAGCCTGTGCTAATGGATTTCTGTTCAAGTTGTCTCCATTTAGTTTTGTACAGGGTGTTAAGTATGGATCTACTTGGCTTCTTCTACATGCAGACATCCGGTCTGACCAGCACCATTTATGGAAGATGCTTGCCCCCCAGCCCCCACCCCAGTATGTTTCTAGCTTATAGAAATTCAGGTATCCATAGGTGTATGGATTTATTCTGGGTCTTCGATTAGATTTCATGGTTCAATATGTCTGTTTTTGTATACCATGCTGTTTTTATTATGGTATGACCTTTGTAGTACAATCTGAAATCAGGGACAGTGATACTTCCTGTAGTTTTTATTATTCAGGACTGTTTTAGGTATCTTTTTTTGTGTTTCCTTATGAAAGTTGTCCTTTCAGTTTCTATGAAAAATTGTTTTAAAATTTTGTTGGGCAGGCATTTAATCTCTGAATTGCTTTTGGTAGATTGGCCACTCTTATTGTATTAATCTTACTGATCCATGAGCATAGGAGAGCTTTCCATCTTCAGATATCTTCAGTGACTTGAAGTTCTTAATCATACAAGTCTTCCCCTTGTTTGGTTAAAGTAATCTCAAAATATTTTTATACCACCTGAGGCTATTGTAAAAGGTGTTATTTCCCTGATTTCTTTCTCATATAAATCAATAAATATACAAATAAATAAAATGAGTTTTCTTAAGCAATACTTTAGCAGTGGCACTGTTTTACATTCTTGTAAATCCTGTCAGCATCTAGCCCACAGGACTCTTGTGATGTGCTGTTCTATGTTCCTAAGTCACACATCATAAGTTCTCTGAGAGCACCACTCTATGCCTATAAGAATGACAGACAAAGGCAATAAAATGCCACTTGTCTAGTTCCCAGGCCTCCATAATGGAGCACTACAAATCACTAGTCATTCTCTCATAGCTTGTTAAGTCATAGCCAGACTTAAACTCCAGGCACCAACAGCAGCAGAGCTGGTTCCTTCTGGAAGCTCTGGAGGATACTTTTTACTACTGCCCTTGGCTGTGTCTCTAGATGTTAAGTACTGACACGAGCTCTATCACTCATCCTTTGCCTTGTTCACATAGTACAACTTACTGTGAATTACTCATTTAGAGGCTATCTTCATCCCAAAGGACTTCAAATTGATAGATGCTTTTGCAAACAAGGTCACATTTACAGGTTCCATTAGATAGAAATTTAGGAAGATAAACTTGGTATGGCCTTCTCTCTGGTCGTTATCTTAAGAAACATAAAAAAAATCTGACTGGAGTTTAGTCACTAGACCATAACAAGGGAGTCTAAGTTATTATTTGGAAAATTCCCACTAAGAAAATCCAAAGTTATCTGAGTTCATCTCTTTTTTTCTAGATATCCTACCATGCAGACATTCATATATAAACACCAGACCCCTCCCCTAATATTCAGAGAGCCAGCAAGTCATTTTAAGTGGTTTTAATGAAAAAGCTATTGTATTTCCAAAAGTCCAAACAGCACTGTGTCCTTACACGCAGACTCGCCAACCTGCACTGGTGTAAGCAGGCAGCTCTTAGCAGGCCATCATCCCTTTCAGCCCCTGGCCATGGTGCTTCCTTTAGAGGACAATGACACACACACTAAACAGAAAAGCTCTGCCATAAATATGAGACACCGGAATCAAATACACAATTAAAAAATATTATTTTGCTTCTTGCTACAATTTAAAGGTCCAACTCTGAAAAACACAGATCTGTCCTTTTCAAATGGTGAGAGACAGTAGTCACAGCCATGCTGGTTTCTTCACCCAAGGCTGACATCTGTACCCCAAGATCTACAACATGATCTTTTTTTGGTATTTTTATGTTGCCAACTCCACGACAGCTCAGTTTATGTGTACGCTCCTTTGAAAAGAAGCAGGAAAAAAAAAAAAAAAACACTGCATTCCAGTTCTAAGTCAGTGTTAAAATCATCCTTTTCCTGTTTTTTCGTTTTCTCTTCTTCTCTTCCAAGTGACTAGTAGCTTCTGCAAAAAACATCACTTCACTCTTTGCTTCACACTCTCTCTTGAGATAATCGAGCCCAGCCATATTGAAGCCAATGGCATCCTAGAGAGGAATACAAAAAAGCACTCTTTAGTCAGTGCAGCAGCTTCTGCGTGGGTACTGCCTTGCTTCCTTAGCTCACTAAGTGCTTCTGGTGTCAGTGTTATAAAAACCCTCTCTCAGCCGGAGGACAGAGACCTGCCCTGCAGAGAGTGCCATCTTGGCTCCGGGACTCCGCCGAGCTTAGTCTCTACAGGTCAGAGTGGGGACCACGGGGGCAGACGGCTTCTGGGACAGGCGGGAGCCACAGAACTGCTGAGGCAGCACCCTTTAGGGGCCGCAGACATCCGGCACCCTCCCAGTCGGAGGACAGTGACCTGCCCTGCAGGGAGCGCCATCTTGGCTCCGGGACTCCGCCGAACTTAGTCTACAGGTTAGAGTGAGGACCACAGAGGCAGACAGCTTCTGGGACAGGCGGGAGCCACAGAGCCGCTGAGGCAGCACCCTTTTGGGGCCGCAGACATCCGGCACCCTCCCAGTCGGAGGACAGTGACCTGCCCTGCAGGGAGCGCCATCTTGGCTCCGGGACTCCGCCGAGCTTAGTCTCTACAGGTCAGAGTGGGGACCACGGGGGCAGACGGCTTCTGGGACAGGCAGGAGCCACAGAGCCGCTGAGGCAGCACCCTTTTGGGGCCGCAGACTTCCGGCACCCTCCCAGCCGGAGGACAGAGACCTGCCCTGCAGAGAGCGCCATCTTGGCTCCGGGACTCCGCCGAACTTAGTCTACAGGTTAGAGTGAGGACCACAGAGGCAGACAGCTTCTGGGACAGGCGGGAGCCACAGAGCCGCTGAGGCAGCACCCTTTTGGGGCCGCAGACATCCGGCACCCTCCCAGTCGGAGGACAGTGACCTGCCCTGCAGGGAGCGCCATCTTGGCTCCGGGACTCCGCCGAACTTAGTCTGTACAGGTCTGCTGACAGAGGATACTCAGAATCCCCAGAAGAACAACCTCTGAACAGAGACAACTATAACAACTCCAGAGATTACCAGATGGCGAGAGGTAAAGGTAAGAATCTTACTAACAGAAACCAAGACCACTCACCATCATCAGGACCCAGCACTCCCACTTCGCCCAGTCCAGGGCACCCCAACACACCTGAAAAACTAGACCTGGATTTAAAAGCATATCTCATGATGATGGTAGAGGACATCAAGAAGGACTTTAAAGAACTACAGGAGAACATGGCTAAAGAGTTACAAGTCCTTAAAGAAAAACAGGAAAACACAACCAAACTGGTAGAAGTCCTTAAAGAGAAACAGGAAAACACATCCAATCAGATGATGGAAATGAACAAAACCATACTAGACCTAAAAAGGGAAGTAGACACAATAAAGAAAACCCAAAATGAGGCAACACTGGAGATAGAAACCCTAGGAAAGAAATCCGGAACCATAGATGCAAGCATCAGCAACAGAATACAAGAGATGGAAGAGAGAATCTCAGGTGCAGAAGATTCCATGAAGAACATGGGCACAACAATCAAGGAAAATGGAAAATGCAAAAAGATCCTAACTCAAAACATCCAGGAAATACAGGACACAATGAGAAGACCAAACCTACCGATAATAGGAGTGGATGAGAATGAAGATTTTCAACTCAAAGGACCAGCAAACATCTTCAACAAAATTATAGAAGAAAACTTCCCAAATCTAAAGAAAGAGATGCCCATGAACATACAAGAAGCCTACAGAACTCCAAATAGGCTGGACCAGAAAAGAAATACCTCCCGACACATAATAATCAGAACAACAAATGCACTAAATAAAGATAGAATACTAAAAGCAGTAAGAGAAAAAGGCCAAGTAACATATAAAGGCAAGCCTATCAGAATTACACCAGATTTTTCACCAGAGACTATGAAAGCTAGAAGATCCTGGACATATGTTATACAGACACTAAAAGAACACAAATTCCAGCCCAAGCTACTATACCCAGCCAAACTCTCAATTAACATAGATGGAGAAACCAAAGTATTCCACGACAAAGCCAAATTCACACAATATCTCTCCACGAATCCAGCCCTTCAAAGGATAATAACAGAAAAAAACCAATACAAGGACAGGAACCACGCCCTAGAAACAACAAGAAGGTAATCCCTCAACAAACCTAAAAGAAAACAGCCACAAGAACAGAATGCCAACTTTAACAACAAAAATAACAGGAAACAACAATTACTTTTCCTTAATATCTCTTAATATCAATGGACTCAACTCCCCGATAAAAAGACATAGACTAACAAACTGGCTACACAAACAAGACCCAACATTTTGCTGCTTACAAGAAACTCATCTCAGAGAAAAAGATAGACACTACCTCAGAATGAAAGGCTGGAAAACAATTTTCCAAGCAAATGGTCTGAAGAAACAAGCTGGAGTAGCCATTCTAATATCAGATAAGATTGACTTCCAACCCAAAGTCATCAAAAAAGACAGGGAGGGGCACTTCATACTCATCAAAGGTAAAATCCTCCAAGAGGAACTATCAATCCTGAATATCTATACTCCAAATACAAAGGCAGCCTCATTCATTAAAGAAACTTTAGTAAATCTCAAAGCACACATTGCACCTCATACAATAATAGTGGGAGACTTCAACACACCACTTTCACCAATGGACAGATCATGGAAACAGAAACTAAACAGGGACACAGTGAAACTAAGAGAAATTATGAATCAAATGGATCTGGCAGATATCTACAGAACATTCTATCCTAAAACAAAAGGATATACCTTCTTCTCAGCACCTCATGGTACCTTCTCCAAAATTGACCACATAATTGGTCACAAAACAGGTCTCAACAGATACAAAAATATTGAAATTGTCCCATGCATCCTATCAGATCACCATGGACTAAGGCTGATCTTCAATAACAAAATAAATAATAGAAAGCCAACCTTCACGTGGAAACTGAACAACACTCTTCTCAATGATACCTTGGTCAAGGAAGGAATAAAGAAAGAAATTAAGGACTTTTTAGAGTTCAATGAAAATGAAGCCACAACATACCCAAACTTATGGGACGCAATGAAAGCATTTCTAAGAGGAAAACTCATAGCTCTGAGTGCCTCCAAAAGGAAACTAGAGAGAGCACACATTAGCAGCTTGACAACACACCTAAAAGCACTAGAACAAAAGGAAGCAAATTCACCCAAGAGGAGTAGATGGCAGGAAATAATCAAACTCAGGGGTGAAATCAACCAAGTGGAAACAAGAAAAACTATTCAAAGAATCAACCAATCAAGGAGCTGGTTCTTTGAGAAAATCAACAAGATAGATAAACCCTTAGCCAGACTCACTAGAGGGCACAGGGAAAGCATCCTAATTAACAAAATCAGAAATGAAAAAGGAGACATAACAACAGATCCTGAAGACATCCAAAACACCATCAGATCCTTCTACCAAAGGCTATACTCAACAAAACTGGAGAACCTGGATGAAATGGACAAGTTCCTAGACAGATACCAGGTACCAAAGTTGAATCAAGATCAGGTTAATGATCTAAACAGCCCTATATCCCCCAAAGAAATAGAAGCAGTCATTAATAGTCTCCCAACTAAAAAAAGCCCAGGACCAGATGGGTTTAGTGCAGAGTTCTATCAGACCTTCAAAGAAGATCTAATCCCAGTTCTTCACAAACTATTCCACAAAATAGAAACAGAAGGTACTCTACCCAACTCATTCTATGAAGCCACAATTACTCTGATACCTAAACCACAAAAAGACCCAACAAAGATAGAAAACTTCAGACCAATATCCCTTATGAATATTGATGCAAAAATCCTCAATAAAGTTCTTGCTAACCGAATCCAAGAACACATCAAAACAATCATCCATCCTGACCAAGTAGGTTTCATCCCAGGGATGCAGGGATGGTTCAATATACGGAAATCCATCAACGTAATCCAGTATATAAACAAACTCAAAGACAAAAACCACATGGTCATCTCCTTAGATGCGGAAAAAGCATTTGACAAGATCCAGCACCCATTCATGATAAAAGTCTTGGAAAGATCAGGAATTCAAGGCCCATACCTAAACATGATAAAAGCAATCTACAGCAAACCAGTAGCCAACATCAAAGTAAATGGTCAGAAGCTTGAAGCAATCCCTCTAAAATCAGGGACTAGACAAGGCTGTCCACTTTCTCCATACCTATTCAACATTGTACTTGAAGTCCTAGTCAGAGCAATTCGACAACAAAAGGAGATCAAAGGGATACAAATTGGAAAAGATGAAGTCAAAATATCACTTTTTGCGGATGATATGATAGTATATATAAGTGACCCTAAAAATTCCACCAGAGAACTCCTAAGCCTGATAAACAGCTTCGGTGAAGTAGCTGGATATAAAATTAACTCAAACAAATCAATGGCCTTTCTCTACACAAAGAATAAACAGGCTGAGAAAGAAATTAGGGAAACAACACCCTTCTCAATAGTCACAAATAATATAAAATATCTTGGCGTGACTCTAACTAAGGAAGTGAAAGATCTGTATAATAAAAACTTCAAGTCTCTGAAGAAAGAAATTATAGAAGATCTCAGAAGATGGAAAGATCTCCCATGCTCATGGATTGGCAGGATCAACATTGTAAAAATGGCTATCTTGCCAAAAGCAATCTACAGATTCAATGCAATCCCCATCAAAATTCCAACTCAATTCTTCAACGAATTAGAAAGTGCAATCTGCAAATTCATCTGGAATAACAAAAAACCTAGGATAGCAAAAACTCTTCTCAAGGATAAAAGAACCTCTGGTGGAATCACCATGCCGGACCTAAAGCTCTACTACAGAGCAATTGTGATAAAAACTGCATGGTACTGGTATAGTGACAGACAAATAGACCAATGGAATAGAATTGAAGACCCAGAAATGAACCCACACACCTATGGTCACTTGATCTTCGACAAGGGAGCTAAAAACATCCAGTGGAAGAAAGACAGCATTTTCAACAAATGGTGCTGGCACAACTGGTTGTTAACATGTAGAAGAATGCGAATCGATCCATTCCTATCTCCTTGTACTAAGGTCAAGTCTAAGTGGATCAAGGAACTTCACATAAAACCAGAGACACTGAAACTTATAGAGGAGAAAGTGGGGAAAAGCCTTGAAGATATGGGCACAGGGGAAAAATTCCTGAATAGAACAGTAATGGCTTGTGCTGTAAGATCGAGAATTGACAAGTGGGACCTCATGAAACTACAAAGCTTCTGCAAGGCTAAAGACACCATCAATAAGACAAAAAAAACACCAACAGATTGGGAAAGGATCTTCACCTATCCTAAATCAGATAAGGGACTAATATCCAATATATATAAAGAACTCAAGAAGGTGGACTCCAGAAAGTCAAATAACCCCATTAAAAAATGGGGCTCAGAACTGAACAAAGAATTCTCACCTGAGGAATACCGAATGGCAGAGAAACACCTGAAAAAATGTTCAACATCCTTAATCATCAGGGAAATGCAAATCAAAACAACCCTGAGATTCCACCTCACACCAGTCAGAATGGCTAAGATCAAAAATTCAGGTGACAGCAGATGCTGGCGAGGATGTGGAGAAAGAGGAACACTCCTCCATTGTTGGTGGGATTGCAAGCTTGTACAACCACTCTGGAAATCAGTCTGGCGGTTCCTCAGAAAATTGGACATAGTACTACCGGAGGATCCAGCAATACCTCTCCTGGGCATATATCCAGAAGATGTCCCAACCGGTAAAAAGGACACATGCTCCACTATGTTCATAGCAGCCCTATTTATAATAGCCAGAAGCTGGAAAGAACCCAGATGTCCCTCAACAGAGGAATGGATACAGAAATTATGGTACATTTACACAATGGAGTACTACTCAGCTATTAAAAAGGATGAATTTATGAAATTCCTAGCCAAATGGATGGACCTGGAGGGCATCATCTTGAGTGAAGTAACACAATCACAAAAGAACTCACACAATATGTATTCATTGATAAGTGGATATTAGCCCAAAACTTAGGATACCCAAGATTTAAGATACAATTTGCTAAACGCATGAAACTCAAGAAGAATGAAGACCAAAGTGTGGACACTGTGCACCTTCTCAGAATTGGGAACAAAACACCCAGGGAAGGAGTTACAGAGACAAAGTTCGTAGCGGTGATGAAAGGATGGACCATTTAGAGACTGCCGTACCCAGGGATCCATCCCATAATCAACTTCTAAACGCTGACACCATTGCATACACTAGCAAGATTTTGCTGAAAGGACCCAAATATAGCTGTCTCTTGTGAGACGATGCTGGGGCCTAGCAAACACAGGAGTGGATGTTCACAGTCAGCTATTGGATGTATCACAGGGCTCCCAATGGAGAAGCTAGAGTAAGTACCCAAGGAGCTAAAGGGATCTGCAACCCTATTGTTGGAACAACATGATGTACTAACTAGAACCCCGGAGCTCTTGTCTCTAGCTGCATATGTATCGAAAGATGGCCTAGTCAGCCATCAATGGAAAGAGAGGCCCATTGGACTTGCAAACTTTATATGCCCCAATATAGGGGAATGCCAGGGCCAAAAGAATGGGAATGGGTGGATAGGGAAGTGGGGGGGCGCTATGGGGGACTTTTGGGATAGCATTGGAAACGTAATTGAGGAAAATATGTAATAAAAATATTAAAAAAAAAAAAACAAAAACCCTCTCTGTGCAAACGACAACAGAAAGCTTACCCTGACTACAGATAGAAGTCTGTTTGGTATTGCCCAGCATACGGTACATTAACGTGTCTACAACAGACACTTACCTGGACTTGTCTGACTTTTGAAATAGTTGTTTCCTTTAGTTTCTCTATCACGGGCACAAGCATCTGGTTGCTGGTGATCTGGCCAAAGTGAATCCTAAAAGAAAACAGTCATGCTGCTGCAAAGAGAGGATCTGCCCTACCTGTCCCTCCTCCAAACAGTCAACAGATGACAACCCAACCACCAACAAAAACAAGAACAAAAATCACCTATGTGTCCCACCATTCTTGAAAAATGCAATGTTAAATCTGGTAATACAGTAACATCCTCCCTCAGAGATCTAGCACAGGGCCAGAGACTGCAATGGGAAGCTGGAGATAGAATGTAAAGAATGCCAGCCATGGGGACTGCTGAGAGCTCAGTCAGTAAGGTGCTTGCCATACAAGCATGAGGACCCATGCAAGAAGATGAGCATGGTGGCTCATCACTGCAATCCTGGCACTAAGGCAAGGCTGATAGTTAATCGGCAGCTCAAGCTGTACAAGGCCAGCCTGGGCTAGAATGAAATCCTGTCTCAAAAAACCAAAGGCCTGCTATGGTGGCATACACCTGAAATCCTAGCCTGCAGAATGTGGAGGTGGGCAAGTCTGAGGTCAGCCTGGTCTCTCTAGATATTGCATGGCAGGCAGGGATAAATAGTGAAAGCCTGTCTGAAAACAAGCAAAATTAGGACAATTCACCAAATACTTAGTCACTTTATCAAACAGCTGTTTAACTACATGTGTATTCCTTAGTTCCCCTCCCTTTGTCCCCTCCACTTCCTTTTGTGCCCGTAGATACCTAGAGACACTAACTGGCTATTTTTAAAATGTTGCGAACAAAGCTGACTAGCCTAGGCATAGCAATTTAAAAGCCAAACAGATGGAGTAAACTGGCATCTAGTGGACAATCTACCTAGCCTCCTTAGACTGCATCCTCAACTACAGCTTAGAGTGACTCTGAAAAGGGGGGCCATCAGGATCCGTGTTTTAAAGGCAGGAATGATTACCTAATGGCAAGAGCTATTTTGTAACAGTCTCTAAAACGAAACACAAAATTTGTAATCCCCAAACACTGTCAGCCTCAGCTGGTGCACAGCTGGAGCACTCTGGCTGAAGAGACAGTATTTGTAAGAACGTGTTACCTGAGGAGAAAAAAGAGGCACCGGCACAAGAGCTCGACATCCGAGCCCGTCTGGATGAATTCATTGAACAGTGTAAGAACGTCTGGGATATAGGAGAACGGCAGCACAAGCAGGGCCTCTTCTAGTTCACTGAGGAGGAAACGCAAACCATCACACTCCTTAGCGCTATCAGGTACTCAGCTTCCCGTACCGCTTGCTTTTCCTTTTGAGAATTCTGTCCACTCAGAGTTAAATATTCACTTAGACTCAAAATGATTCTTCTAAATGTCTTTTACACTCAACACCATCTGTTTAGAGTATTTTAGCCCCTAGCATAAAGGGAAAACCTAAGTATTGCAGATAAAGTGTTCACTACGCCTTGCTGAAAACTCCACTCTGTCCCACTTCATGATGCTTCTCTCACCACACACATGCACACAAACTGCTGTAGTATGAATCTGTCTATTGTGTATGCACAGTGTGCATGAATACTGTACTATATACTTGACAGTATATATGGATGTGCAAGTGTGCATATGTATTTCAAGGCTTTCGAGTCTGTGATGATGACTGGGTAATTGAGTCTCACACCGATCTTTCACCATTTGATTTTGCTTCTTCTATAACTAGTTCCAGTACAATGCCACCACTTCCAGTTAGAAGTCACAAGAGGATTCCAGTTTGGATCAAAGTCTCTTCCTTAGCTTAACAGTTCTCACCCTTAAGAACCGAACCCTCCTGACTTGGCACGCGTGTCTGCACCTCTATTCTCAAGGCCCCTTTCCGTTTCTAACGAAAGCTCGGCAGTATCCTCAGGCAGCTCGACTCCCTTTTGTCAGGGTCACTGTGCACATTACAATTTAGAAAAGTATCCTTCTTTATATGAAACTCTAAGGCCCAGTCAGACTATCGCACAACACAGAGAACAGCAACTAAGACTCGCTCATATTTGTTGACTGTAACTTTTAACCAAATGAATATATTAAATGGATATATTATAAAATATTCAAGAGCAGATTATACATATATATATAATAATGAGTAAGATCCTACGCAGTGAGTCTGGAGCTTGAGTGGCCCAATCAGTTTGTATGTAGTACTCACACAATGATTCCAATTGTGTATGCACACAAAATAAACGGAACAAGATGTACAACAGAACAGCTTCTGAGAGCTGGTATTTGATTGATATCTATACTTTTATTAACATCTATAACATCTATAACATCTCTCCTTCAAAACACCTTTCATACTTTAAGGGCCTCCTCCTTTCTTATACTCAAAATGTATTATAATTGCTATCTACCAAAAGATTCACAGTGAAAACTGAAAGAGAGAAAACTATCAATTCCACCTTGTATTTCACACTCAGACATCCAGTAACGGCTGTCCTGTCAAGTTACAATAGTGCGCTAGGACTTACCTCGACCTGATCCCTTTAAAAGTCTCTAACACATACGCTGAAGGCTACAAAGGAAGGACAGCAGCATTAGTGAAGCTCCTGAGTGCTTTCCTCAGGGCCTACGGCCATCCCTCTTGAGAGAAGAGGCTAAGGTGACAGTGCTGTGTGGGCATGCAGTTAGCTATACAGGGTTATAAGTAAGCTGTCCTTATTTATGTCCTTTATGACTACACTTCCTTGTAAGCTGGGCCTGTTTCATATCTATACAATGAAGATATTCTGAGATTACTGTAATGATAATACATGCAAATAATTAGCAACTCCCAGATAAACATGTTCTCCTAATACATCCCTTTCTTCTTCATGACGGGTTTTGTCAATTGTTCCTACAACGATTTTTATCAGAGGTCATGTACAGACAAGTCTTCAGAGAGCTGTGAATGCTGGGTACACAAAAGCATTAAAGGTGGAAGAGCCCGGCTGGTGTAACGCAGATGCATCTGGGGAAGTTTCCCTAGCAGCCCTCTGAGATGCAAGCTGTTTTAGAAGACACGGAGACTTTTGGAAACAAAGGGACTTCCCAGGGCACATACCCCCAACCATAATGCCTCCTCACTCCCTCTATCTCTGAAGTTAACTTCTGGACCACCAAAGAGAAACAGACATCCTACTCACAGAAATATTCCCATGAGCCATCAGGATGGGGTTGACAGGAAGAGGAACCTACAAAGAAGTTATGAAGGAAGCCAAGTCATTAAAAGAAGCCCTTTTACTCCCACAGTCTGACTTATTCTAATGCTTGACACAGGGATCATTTACTGCCTTTATCACATATCCTCATCTCATTTAAGTCAGAAATGGTCTCTTTAGGAATTCTTTTTGTAGATTACCAGGTAAGTGTGTAACTTGATAGACACGCTCACCTCTTTCCCTGCTGCTCTACAAATGGCTCTGTGTTCTTTCATTTTTGCAGTTTCTTCTCGATGCAGCTCGATGGCCTCCATGATCCTCTCAGCCTACTCAGATGACAAAGGCAGAGATCATCCCAGTGCACACCCAAGACACGGAGATGGGAAGGCCTGGCTAATGTAGCCTGAATCGGCTTAATAAAAATATGCCAGCTAGGGTGCAATGCAGCATTTACAGTTGTCAGTATGGTTCTTATTTATTTTTAATTTGTAAGAAAGACAAAATACCACGGACTCAGATGAAACTATATAGGGACACAACAGGGCAGCTTCCAGGAGCACCGAGATGAGCTTCCCTCACTGAGAGTCCCATGCTGGTCAGACGCAGACCACGGGCATCAGACAAAGGCAATGATCAACTCCTGGAATTCATCAACTTTTGTGCCACACAGAGCTATGTGGCTAACACTGAGTAAGGCTTTTACTAAAAAGTCAAAACCCATTACAAGAGCCAACTTACCGCTTTGACTGTTTCAATTGTCTTCTTCCCAGTGAAATAGTTGTTACCCTGGGTCTCCCCTGGAACCTGCCAGACATAGGAGATCCTGAACAAGATGGTATTATTTTATAAAAATACCACATCACTCCCTCCCATTAAGGATAGGTACAATATTAAATGTTTTATTTGTATCATAATGAGCACTATCCTGAAAATGTTTACAATGTATCAAATTTCTGAGTCTTTTTTAAATTTTTGTTTTGCTGAATAAATACTATAATTCCTTATAAAGTCTCATTAAGAAAGAAAAAGATATAATGATAGAATTCTCATACTAAGTTAATCACAGAACTAGCTACACAACTGAATAAAACACATAGAGGCTAACAGTAGAGAGCAATGCCTCTGGCATCTAGTCTCAATTCCTCTCCCATATAATTCCCGTATCCCAAAAGATTCACTTACCACCGGCTGGTCTTCTTTGGCCACGCTCTCCTCATACTCTGCTTCCCTTTGCTGACAAGAGACACACATAAGTTATAATGAGGGGAAAACAGACTCTGCAGAGCGACCGAGGCAGTGGAAGGGCTTCTCTTAAAGCATGATGCCAACGGCACCTGTGTCCACCTGGACCGTGTGGCCCTGGCCTTGGAAATGCCTTTTGTGTGAGCTGTAACTACACTGGGTGGAAAACCTCAGCAGGGACAGTCTGTAAGTCGCCCCCACCAAACATGAAGTCACAAAGGTTTTACCATTTCCCTTTCTTCTTCGAGAATAAGAGGCTCTCTCGTTCTCTCCCAGAGTCTCAGCGACTTGTCATGAGATGCTGATACAACGTAGTCTCCACTGGGGCTGACAGCCAAACACCATATTTCCTGGTGGTGTCCCTGGACAAAGATAAAACAAAATGACCCAAGGAAATCTAACTTACTCATTGGTTACCACTCGTTTATGCCAGTGGTAGGGTAAATATTCTTAAAGGAAGTTGTTAAAGTACTCTGGTGGTTAGAATAAAAATGTCCCCCATAGATCCATAGGAAACGGCAGTACTAAGATGCATGGCCTCATTGAACAAAGTATGTCACTAGTGGGTAGATTTGGAAGTCTCAGAAGATCAAACCAGGCCTAGTGGCTCTCAGTTCTTTTCCTGCTGCCTGTGGTTCCAGATGTAGAACTCTCAGCTACCTGTCCATCATCAAGCCTGCCTGAGTGCCACCATGCTTCCCACCGTGACATTGGGCTCTACCTCTGAACTATAAGCCAGCCCAAATTAAATGTTTTCCTTTATAAGAGTTGCCATGTTCACAATGCCTCTTCACAGGTATAGGAACCTTAACTAAGGCAAGTACCAATCAAGCCAAACAAGCAAGGGGTTACCTCCAGCGTTTGGATGTGCTCAAACTTGTCTGCATCCCACTGCTTGATCTTGTGGTCCTTCCCAGCGGTGAAGAAGAGGTGAGACTTAGGCACAAAGCGTAGATACATCACACTAAGGGTGGAAAGTAATGTCAGAAACTCCAGGCGAGTGAGCTAGAGCACTCGTACACTCATCAGGAATGCCTACTCTACGAAGCTTCTGAGAACAACTAAATAGATCCTTTCAGAGGACTACACCCACCTGTCATCATGTGCAAAGAGAGACCTGTGGCAGTCACCAAAGTCCAGACCCCAGATTTTCACATTTCTATCAGCAGAACCAGTTGCTATTAGTGCTCCATCCTATGGCAAAGAAACAAATTATTAGCATTTAATTAAACTAGACAGCTAAAGCTAACCAGGATATTTAATTCATTTCTTCAAAAATATTATGATAGAGCAAAAACATATTCATCTCTATTCAAAATACCTGTGCTCAGACTTACAGAGCTTGTTAAAGGTTGGAAAGTGAATGTATGAACTCTGACCCTGTCACAGGACAATATCACAACACAGTGCTGTTGTATGCCTTAAGGTCAAGTGATCTGTTCACTCAGTTAAATAAGAAAAGGGCTACTCCGATTCTCTGTTCTCTGGAATGGGATTTGTGGGGATAGGAGGGAAAGTAAAGAGAAAATGAAGCTAAAAAAGAACCTACTAAAAGGTTTATGACCTACTTGTTTAACACACACACACACACACACACACACACACACACACACGCACACCCCATCACCATTCCCTCAAATTCTTCAAATTGCTGTGTTCATACAAGGATCTCACAGCTATGGAATCTATTCATTCCCACACTTTTCAAATATGCAGTTTTGGTTTGGTTTGGTTTGGGTTTTTTCAAGACAGGGTTTCTCTGTATAGCCCTGGCTGTCCTGGAACTCACTTTGTAGACCAGGCTGGCCTCGAACTCAGAAATCCACCTGCCTCTCAAATATGCACTTTTAATCATAATGACACAATGGAAATAACTGACTCCCAAGAATGAGAGTATTTACACAAAGCAAAATACTACAATATTCAAATCCTCAACTGTGCTGTCCCGAAGCATAAAGGGGTGCCTCTGAAAAACTATGAACTTCAGATGTTCTGCCAATTATGGAATTTAGAGCAGCAATCTTCCAAAGCCACTGTAGGTGGTTAGAAGGACTTTAATGCTATTTGTTAAACATTATCATGTGTATGCTGTGACTATAATACAGACCTGTGACTTTCTGGAGGAAACTCAGCAGAATGACGCAAGGGCTGTACAATGGAGCCCAACCATGAATTAGAAAAGAGCCTCACATACTTTACTTACATGGGAGATGTCCATGCATAAAACAGGCAGTTTGTGTCCATACAGTGAGAGAAAAAACTAAACATGAAAGAAAGGATACAATGAATTCATGTTTGTCTATAAAATACAATCTGTTGCACATGGAGCTAAGTATCAAATTATAATACTAAACACATATCTGGACTGCTTGCTAAGTGAGATTTCCTGTGTCCACTATGGAGACCCTACACATACTTGCCAAGAACCCTGAAGCCCAATTAAGAACATCAGGCTACCTAAAACCTACCCCTTAGAGTAGGCCTAAACAGACTATCTGGGATAACTGTTTCACAGGTTATCCTGAGGCCCAAGACAGTCCTGAGCAATAACTCGCAGCAGCCTGTACTGAGCAACACTTTCAAAGCTGCTTGTTATGACAGGATAGAGATTTCTATCTATAGATCTTCAGAATATGAACTAGCATATTTATTTAGTTTTAAATAAAACTGATGAACCCTGTGACACTATTAGTTCCTCAAGCACACTCAGTGTTTTAGTAAGCATATCTTTAAAAATATTTCTGGCTATCATCCCAATTCTTTTTCCTTACATTGGAAATAGATTCTCTTCTCACATTGATATATCATGATTATGGTTTCCTTCCCACGTTCACTCCCATCCTGATCCACTCCCATTCTGTGTCTCATTAGAAAAAGAACAGGCTTCTAAGAGATAATAAGAAAAACTACCATATGGGATCACCCCACATTCTTAAGGTCACACACAAAGAATACTCCCAGCCAAACCCATCATACCTTTAAAGTGTCAACATAGAAAACCTTCACAGTGCAGTCCAGCAAAGACACAGCCAGCAGCTTTTGATTGGGAGAGTAGCTGACACACAGGACGTCCTCATCTAGCTGCAAGGTTCGAGTCTGC
Source organism: Mus caroli (assembly GCF_978045245.1). Lineage (NCBI taxonomy): Eukaryota > Metazoa > Chordata > Mammalia > Rodentia > Muridae > Mus > Mus caroli. Next base: position 60,502,862 of record NW_028227258.1, on the reverse strand, counting down.
TTCACAGAAAGTCTGCCCAGACAGCATCAAGAAAAAGTAACACAGATGAGAATGCCAGACAGACAGCTCCAAACCTGACACACAAAAGCATGCAAATCAACGGTTCTCCACTTCATGCTAAAGCCCCACGCAAGTTTCCCCTCACCTCTTCTGGGTACTATTTTTATCTGTCACCAACTCAAAATCCCAGAACTTGACAGCTTTATCAGCGCCACCTGTCACAAAGCCACGCTGAAAATCAAATGACACTTCAGTTAAAAAACATTTCAGCACAAAAACTTTGCTAAGTACACACATACAACAGTTAAAACGTTTTACTGAATGGTGTAGGACAATTTCAGAAACTATGCCCACCCCGGACTACTTTTCCGCTAGCACAGATCTCACTTGAGAATGCCAGACAGACTGACACCGACAGACATGATCACTGAAGTCCTAGGTAACCTCCTCTTAGCATCGTGAAGAAAAGCCTTTAGGGAAGAGTGTGGAGTTTCCTTCCCTCCTTTCTTTCTTTTTTCAACTTCACCTAAGAGGGCAGAAGTCACTTGAATTTGCTACAAAGCAGTAAGATTAGCTTTGTAAACAAGAACAGTCTGTCTCTAGAGGTCATCTCAGGAAGGTATAAACCACTCCTGCAATGTGTCTGCTTCAAATGCCCTTGCGATGGTTTTCCAAATCAAGAAAATCAACTGCCGTCTATTCAGCCCCATCTCATAGCAAAGTATCCATGCGTATTTTATACTAAGCGACATTAGCCACTCTAATATCTTTTTTCCAAATATATATACTTCCAGTGGATAAAGGATTGCTATTATCGAGAATATTTGGATAAAGCCAAAGTACTGTCAAAAACAAAACAAAACAAAAACAAAAACAAAAAACCCCAGCAAACTCACAATGTCAGAGTAGCACCTGCATCAGTTCCCCTGTAGCTCTCCAGTGGGTAAGGCACCATGAGCACACGAGTGATAAAGACTTACTACAGAGTCATGAGACTCACACATCGGCTAAAGAATTTCCCTAGTCATACTAGACTATGGAGGGAACAACATCGTGTATTTCACCCTCTGCTAAGGTGCTAAGAAAACTTTCCCCTCTGTAAAGTACCACAAACATTGTCTAAAAATAAGTCATGCTAGCGCTGGAGCGATAGCTCAGCAGTTAAGAGCACTGGTTGTTCTTCCAGAGGACCTGGGTTCTATTCTCAGCACCCATATAACATCTCACAACTATGTATAGCTCCAGTTCCAGGAGATCTGACATCCTCACATAGACATACATGCAGGTAAAACACTGATGCACATTACATAAATAAATACATCTTTTAAAAACAGAGCCATGCTGCTGAGGATGAACAGCTGAACAACTCAAGTTTGCAGTAGTAGCTGTGCATACTACAGGTGTGTGAGATGATATGTTTGTGAAATCTAAAGATCAGACCTAGAGGGGGCTTTCTTTAATGCAATCCTGAGAGGAACCTTTTTTAGGCAACTAAACTTGGCAGATCTAAGATGTACTCAGAGTGCAGAAGCCCAAAGCTTTAAAGCCCGGTGCAGTTACCTGATCTGGAGAAAGAGACATGGACCACAGGGCTCCATCATGGGCAGCTATTGTCTCCAACAGAGTGCCTGAGGCCAGGTCATAAAGTTGCAGATTTCCTGTCTGGGAAAGTGAACAAAGTTTTAAGGGGCACATCCACAGACGTCATTACTCATGCCTGAAGTTAGAAAGCAATAATTTGGGTCAACTGTTCAGGAAATAAATCCTGCCTAAATACTTTCTGCATTCCGTATCTGAAGACATACTGTTCCCAATGAAACACCTAGTTAACCAATGAGGGTGGGACTAATTGCTTTCATACACTGCTGTGGATAGTACAGCCTTACAGATCTTGATTCTGCCTCTTTTGCTGGTTCCATATCACAGCCACAGACAAATCTGAACAGTTCAAATGGAAACTTAGTAGCCTTTAAATTTCACCTATGCTTTACATGGACCACTCAAGCCTATTGTCACTGCCTAACAACTCTCCTCACTGGTTTTGGTTTCTTCTTTTTGCAACACACTGACAGTGACAGCCAGAACCCTTCCATGACTCTTGCCTAGATGTCTGTATATGCCACAACCCCGGAGTCAGCATTTAACAGACACTACTAACTTCACAAGCTTCCATGCCACATGACAGACAACAGAAGCAAGGAGACCTAAGCCCCAGGCTTGCCTCTTTCTAACTCTATGACTGACAGAAAATTCATTTCCAGTAATTTGCTTTTTATAAAATGGAGTTTACATCTGAAAGATGTCACTAGGATCACAAGAGCCAAGTGCTAACTGCCTTGCACCATCTCGGCCAGGAAGTACACATTAGTCTTATAGGCAGTCCTCAAAGCAATCCACAAAACGCTTTCCTAACAACATACAGCACACACACATTTGTTGAAGGATGGATACAAAATGAGTGGAATTTTTAACTGAAATGTTACTTCCAACGGGACCTGGAACAGCTTCCAACATTTTATACTTCTTGTTGGACAAGAAATAGCCACCGTGGTCTGTTGGTTTCCTAATAAAATGCATGCATATTTGACAAGGGATGAGGATGATATATACTTGCAAAATATTCTTCCAAACACCCCACAACTAAATACAGTGACACACTGAGCACAGCACAACTCTTGGGAGGATGAATCCTAACTTTGAGGCAGCCTGGGCTACAAAAATCCCTGTGTGAGGACAAAGCCATCCCCCATAAACCTTACTGCAGCTTGTTCTCACTGCTTGCTTCTGCTGTGACTGGTCTCTGCTTATTGTGCACTCCAAGGAAAGCAGGTTCAGAGCTAAAGCGGATTTTCAAAGGTTGCAAGGTCACTACGTGGCAGAGCCCTCAGGAGGACTCTACGAGTCTCATCATGGCTGTGCAGGTGAAGCAGCATTCTCTACGTTTTGAAAGATAAACTGAATCCAAATCTGGGTCTGCTATGGCTGTCCCCAAACTGTAAGTCTAAGACTGAAGACCTGGTCAGCTTTGCTTTATATTGCCATGTTGGGTCAAACCTGGAAATGTTATATTATTTAATACTATTATATCTTACCATCAATTAAGTCTAATTACATACATTTATAAGATACATGTAAGGATGATCATCAAAATGCTGATGGCAGTTACCTCTGTACATTTAATTAAAGTCCTTCTTTGTAATTTGACATATGGTTTGATATTTTTTTAAACAAGGAAATAAAACTTTAAAAACATCAAAAAAAGCCAATAAACTATTATCTAGCTCTATTATATTAATTGCCAATATGCTGTTAAAAAATCCAAATTCTCAAGGGTCTTTTGAGATGCTAAGCAGAAAAGGCCAGGTTTTTACCTTTGTTCCTATGACCACCTGCCTATCGCCGGGAACGAAGAAGGAGCAGAGAGCATATTCACAAGGCATGGTACGGATACACTGCAGGGTAGACCTATGAGAGAAAGGACATTAGAAGTCAAGTGTTTCAATGCACTGAGCCACACAGTGACATGACACAAGACAAGTCAAGTCTAACTCTTACCTCACATTTATCTCAGTCAAGAGGAAAAATGTTATTGACCAAAGCTGGATTTCTTTGGAAAGGAAATTCACCATAAAGAAAAGAGATCATACAAAAAACCAAAGAGCTGGGCGTGGTGGCGCACGCCTTTAATCCCAGCACTCGGGAGGCAGAGGCAGGCGGATTTCTGAGTTCGAGGCCAGCCTGGTCTACAAAGTGAGTTTCAGGACAGCCAGGGCTACACAGAGAAACCCTGTCTCGAAAAACCAAAAAAAAAAAAAAAACAAAAACAAAAAAACAAAGAAAAGAAAAGTGTTGACCAGGCTGACCACAGGGCCCAGTCTCCAAGGCCTAGGAGAGCATAAAGAGTTTCAGGTTGAAATGGTGTATCTTTACCAACATCTGAAAGTTAATTTCATTATAATTATTTTATGTGTATGGGTATTTAGCCTGGACCTGAGAACACATAGAATAGTCTAGATGGCTCCAGTCTTTTCAGAACACAGGGAGGCAACATCATCAGCTCTAAAGCATCTGAATTATTTGAGGTCTAAGGGAAAAGGGAAGAATGAGAAATAATGTACATTCTGAAGGCACTACACAATAACAAGGGGCAATGACTGTATGTTTTCTTCTAGCCAAATGCAGCCAAAGCTCCAGATGAAAGAAAAGCTTGACTTATTCTACTCCAAATTTTAATTTTAATCTTTTCATTTTATTTATGGGAAGAAGTAGGCACACATGGTCTTGCAAGAGTGAATGTTCTCTTTCCACTGTCTGGGCTCCAGGGATCAACTCAGGCCTTTAGTGGCAAGTACCTTTATCTGCTGAGGAGTCTCACCAGCCCTAAACCAAAATTCTAATCTCCTAATTCAGCTTTGTAAACCAATGGCCAAATGCACCAACTGTATCTTTTGACTGAATTGTATTTAGATTCTTGAGGATAAGAGTCAAAAATAAGAAGTATCAAAAGTGCTTCAAAGGAAAGACAGCCCTACTGGATAGAGGTTCAGAAAGCACCAATTCACAGACCTGTTCCAGATCTTAATGGAATCCGCTGCAGCTGAAAGCACAGCTATATTATCCGAGCTGAAGGACAAAGTGCGCACATCGCTGCGGTGGCCTCCAATGGTGATCCTGCTTGTCCTCACAGGCTGAGGGGCTGGCAAGGACGCATTGAGCGAATACAACTCCACCAGATTGTTCTGCAGCAGGAAGACTGCCTTTAACTCTCCTTGCGGTGAGTGAATCAGGTCAAAAGATCTGCATGGACGAGAAAGTCAACACAATTGTTGCTCGTTATATTTATGGGGAGCTACTATCTTGGCTCATGAAGCCAACATTTTCTGGATGAAAAGCTTAGTGTTCTAAGCCTACAGTTTAAGCACACACACACACACACACACACACACATATTTAATTTTTCTTTAATAATGTTCTGAGTATGGAACAGCAGTGGAGCACAGGCTCTAACCTTTTCACTACTTTTATTTCTTTGGCTGTGTAGTGTGTATAGTGTATGGACCAGAGCATGAGTGTGGAAGTCAGAGCACAACTTGGAGGAGTCAGTTCTTTCCTTCTACAATGTGGGTCCCAGGGACCAAAGTCAGGCTGCCAGGACTGGCAGCAAGCACCTTTACACCTGCTGAAGCATCTCAGAGATCCACACGCACAGGCTCCTTTTAAAGTAAACAAAGAAAAAGGGAAAAAAAAAAAAAAAAAAACCTTTGGGCTCAGCTCTTAGTTTTGACATGTGCTTTGTTTCTGTGTTGTGTTGTGTTGTGTGTTATTTAAAATACTTTCTGACAAAGACCAGAAAGTTTTCTTAATTGGCAGACTGAAGGAAACAACAAAGGTAATAAAAATGGACCCGGGCTGTGACTGACAAGATCCTCACCTTCACCTGTAACCCACACACAGGCTGGCAAACACTGGGACAACGCAGGGGTGCGTGGTAGCTATTTACTCTAGAGCACTTTGACACTAACTCTTCACTCACTTGATCTTGGCAGAAATCTTGATCTTGGCTACCCGAAGGATCTCGTCCTGCAGCGTCATTGAGACACTTGTTTCAGGGTCCTCCTCCTCATTGGCAGAGTTCAACCTAGAAAGGGACACAACCAACGCTTTACCAATCACTCTTTCCGGAACAGCCTCGCTCTTACTGAGCCACACTCTGGTCCGGGGACAAACAAGTGGAGTGATTCTCAGGGAGTGGCCTGGTCACAGGGTCATTAGAACTGACTGAACAGACTACAGGCCACTGAAAGTATTACCCTTGATAACAGATTCAGAACGTAACAGGCCCATAACATCTCCTGCAATAAGTCACTGCACTGAAGCATTCCTGAGGGACTTCTCTAACTCCAGAACGTTCTCAAACAAGTCTAAGCTACAGTTAGCCTGACCCTGACATGTGAGCAGAATACTACTCAAAGCATTTGCCATCAGATGACTTTAAAAATCACTTTTAAATTTGATAAATCACTCATTAAAGGATTTCTTTCTTTTGCATTTGTGTGTTTACGTGTGTGGCAGTAAGACACCCATGCAGGATGTCTGTTTTTAACCATGCTCTAATCTGAAACAGTGTCTCATAGCAAGCCTCGGAGTCTCCTGTCCCTGGGTCCCTAGCACTGGCAAAAACACAATCCCGGGGTGCCTGGCTTTAAAAATCTGCAATATACTTCTCTGTGGGTCTTAGTGCAACTCAGAAATGTGTTAGGAATAAAGAAGTACGAATTAGAAATTCAAACTTTGCGGGGTACTGGTACCCCACAAATCCTCTAGCTTTTAGTTCAAACAGGTAAGCAAGTAAATGTTTCCTTTAAGTTACCGCTTTTCTGTAATACATGGCTACCCAGGATGTTTTACTACTATTAAGTTTATTTTAAAAAACAAAACAAAACATACCTTGCTTTCTTTCTAGCTTTCTTTAGCTTCTTATCCATTTTCTTCTGAACTTCTGCTTTGGAAAGAATACAAAATACTTCTAATACAGAATCAGTTCCCTAGAAAGGCAAAAGGCAGGCAGTTTATAATTTAGCCCATACCAGGTAAGAACTGAACAGCAACATATATTTGTCTTCCCATACTGGCTGGATCACAATTAATCTCTGGGTTTATGGTCTAGAAATTAATATACTATTTCCTGCTCAACATTCTTTGAAGGCCAAACAGAACATGCACCTTTACACTAATGGAAAAGCCAGCATTTAGTAAATGGCTAGTAATAGTAAGTGTAGTTACTTTCATGATGTTATAAATATTGTGCTAGGACATCAGACACTCAGAGGAATATATACTACATTTTAAATCGTGTGTGTGTGTGCACGCAGGCGTGCATGTGCATCTTTGTGTCTACATCTGTGTATCTGTGTGGGTAGGTGTGTGCACAGGCCACACCAGTATGATCACACCTGCTAAAGTTGAAGTGAAAGGTGGCTGTGAACTGCCCAATGTGAATGATGGGATTGAAGCAGAGGTCCTCTGTAAGAGCAATGCTGGTCTTACCATTAAGCCATCAGTCCAGACTCATATTCTGAATTATTACCACAATCAAAATAAAATTCCATGCCCACAGCTAATCATGAAAGAATGAGTACTGAGAAGGAACACTCTTACTGTTTTCTAAGCCAGTACTCACGTGGCAAGCAAGAATCCTGCCTGTCTTGTCCACGGCGAGGTTCACAACTCTGTCCCTTCCTTCCCGCATTATGGAGCCAGCTTTTCTACACGAAAGTATGCGCTACAGCAAGAGAACATGGAGGTGAAATGTCTGTCCTGTTAAACCTCCAAAAAGCTAATATATGCAGGTGACACTCCCCCCCCCCCCACATACATAATGATCTCTAGAGATGCCCGTCTGTCCTGTTAAACTCCAAAAAGCTAATATATGCAGGTGATAACCCCCCCCCCCCCACACACACACACATACACAGTGATCTCTAGAGATGCCCATCTGAGATTCTGTTCTTCCCTGCCCTATTACTTAGCCCAATGGAAGACACAAAGTGGATTACATCTTCAGATTTTTCATCATCTGCCTCAAGGGTGCTGTCCTCTGATTCAGGTGTGTCCTGTATTTCAGGACACGCTTTGATTTTCTTGGGCTCTGGTTCTTCTGGGTCATCAATCTATTTTATAAAGATGGAAGAATGAAAGGTCAAATGTCTCAGGAGATGACCTTTAACCCCAAAGACCTAGAATTCTCTCCTTTAACCACTTACATCTTGACTAGTCACCTCTGATAAATTTCTTCAATGTCGGGAAAGGTAAGAATTTATTAGAAACTGGCATACATACAACAAAGCATTGTTCATTATACTATCTCACTGACTTTCCATAGAATGAAAACCATATACAAGTAGATAAGAGTGCAAAAACTAATGGCTCAACTCTTCCTTAGCTTCAAAATTTGTAGGATAAAAGATATTCTAGAAAGAAAGACTGCCAATGGCAGAGGCACACTAAGGTATATTACAGTTTCTCCTTAAATGCAGAAAAAGCCATCATAATGGCTACTGGCTCTATGACTATATAATAACTCCAACTAAGCCTAAAGTTACAATCACCCCATACACACATATACACATAAGTTATATGTGTATATGTTTCCTGGGATTTTATCTGCATACAAAAATGCATGTATCCTACATAGATGTTGTCCAAAGAGAAAGGCCTCTAAAATTCACCCACATATGCCCAAAGGGCCAGGAATACAAGGCTAAAGTGCAATAACCTGAACAACACTATTACCAAAAGCTGTAAGCCTAAATCTTCTCCTTCCAGCTCAAATAAACCAGGGCAATGAGTGCTCAAGGAGGCAAGTCTTTGTTTAGAAGTGTTGCAGGTCACCAGTGTAAGAACTCCTATTACAAATCAGAGTCTAAAAGGGGGGGGGGGGGAGTGGGGGGAGCGTATGGGGGACTTTTGGGATAGCATTGGAAATGTAAATAAAGAAAATACCTAATTAAAAAAAACAAAACAAAAGACAAATCAGATTCTAAGTCAATAAGATGCCGAACTGTGAAAACATGCAATTGGCCATGATCCAAACACAATCATTACCTCCTGCAGATAGGCGATGTCCCAGGCTCTCAGCTCACTGTCTGCAGCCCCAGTGATTAGTCGCTTTTCTTCTGAAACCAGAACCAAGCCCCACACCTAAGAATAAAAAAAGGTTTAATAGAATTACTTTTTAATACTCCAAGTGACACAATGGAGTTTCTCTGACATTTCAAATCTTAGAAAAAGTGTATTAAGGCAATTCTTTCAAAATTGACTAAGAGAACCACTCTTCCTGAGGGGAGGAGAGGTGGCCTGTGGTGATACCGTTCATGAGGTACTAAGATTTTTCTCTACACCCTTACTGCCCTGTTTAGATAAAAGCTACTCATCACAAAACCACAGCACAATCCATGACTCTGGGTCTCATACTTGTTTACGGAAATGTCTGGCAAATAAAATATACCTTATTAATGCCTACTGCATAATTCTCAGCCTTTAGCATCCAAGAATTAAACAGCAGAGACACAGCAATACTGCGGCCAGTCAATTCACTTTCCACTTCATTATTACAAGTCTGTTTTTGAAAGCCTCATCTAAAGGGAGGCAGGAATATTTAAATTATTCACTGAATTTGGCTGAATAGATATTTTCCAGGTATGAAACTATCCTTTTGCTGAATGTAAGTTACTGGGGAAGGCACTGTACACACAACATCATTAAACATCCCTATAGTTATGATGGCTATTCTTGGTAGTCAACTCAACTACATCTGGAATTAACTAAAACTTAAATGATTGGGTACACATGTGAGAAGTACTTTTTTCTTAATTAAATCATTTGAAGTGGAGAGATCAACTTCTACCAGGAATCTTTGCAGTGGATGATGACACCTTTAATACAGATCTTTTGGGGTGAGAAGATGCATGTTAATCTGGCCATACCTTCTGCTGGCAGCCTACATAAAGGACATGAAAGAAGGAAGCTAGCTCTTTCTGTGCCCGCTTGCTCTCCCACTCACTAGCAAATCCATTTCTTCACTGGCATTAGAGCCTACTTCTTCAGGATTCTGCTACTCATGGACGATCAGCTGAGACATTCAGGCTTGTGGACTGAATAACTAATGGATTCTTGAACTTTCCATTGGCAGACAGCCACTTTTAGACTAGCTGGACTACAGCCTGTAAATTATTTTATAATCCCCCTGTCTACATGGATGTCAACATTCACTCTATACAATCCTTTCCTCTAAAGAACTCTTGAGTAATATAACAGTCATAGGTGAGTCTAACTAAAATGATGAACCTGATCAGAGGTTATAAGCCATCCAAGGCTAGTGTGTATTAGACCAAAAAAGCAACAACTGTTTCAATGGCTGGCACTACTTCCTCCCAGCCAACCTCAGTGTCTCTCAAGACAGGGCACAGATCAGCAAGCAGTAAAAAGAGCCCAAGAAGGCTGGAGGTTGAGAAACCATCCTTTGCTTTTTCATTCTTCTCTGGAGCCCATGATGCAATGCATACCTCAGTTCGGTGGCCAACCATTGTTTTGAAGCAGTGCTGGTTATCCAGGTCCCACCACTTTACCATAGTATCTTTCCCACTATAAGAAAAACCAGAAAGAGATTTTTACTAGGAAGAATTGCTAACTAACAGGTATGAGAGTAACTCGTTTGTTGTTTTAGAATACTAATGGTAATGTTGGAAGCTATTCTACCTTACTGTTTATCATAATAAGCCAAGAATCCCAACTCTCCATGTGGCCGCTCAACCAGAAGCTTCATTCTGTACACAACACACAATTTAATCGCCTGCCTTCCTCCCCCAACTTCACCTTAAAGCACTGGCATTCTGACTGCTAACCAGGAGCATCTCAGAGCTCTCAGCTGCAGTCATCCACATCATCAGCTTAGGTTTGCCATACTGAAAACGTGCTCTCTGTGGTCTCTAAAGCCCAACTGCTCATCCAAGTCTGTAAAACCCTGGGCACGTCCTCGGACCTGCATTATTCAGTAGCTTCTCATATGGCCTCTTGTCCCATTGCTGGCTTCTCAGTGTTACCAACACTGAGGTAACTTCCTGAGAACTACAACGGTTTTTCTAATTACTGCCCGACAAACCCTATGATCTTAGTCTCCCTCAGTAAGTGAATGCCTGGGTTATATTAGACTGAACCATATGAAACTGGTAATATTTGATCACTTTTGACATAACAAAAATAAAATTTTCAAATGTATCAACCTAACAGATGTCCATTAGGCCTCTAAAGCACGTTTTTTTTCCTCAAAAGGTATGCTTCAAAACACACAGGTTAGCATTTTGCAAAATGCTGTAACTCAGTGTATAATACTAGCATCTGAGAGGCAGAAAGTAGGAAAGCTGGCAGCTAAAGCACACTGGCTCACAACCATGAGGACAGCGGGAGCAACGTGCAAGGAGGCCGACTCCTCTTCTAACTCAGAAGTCATCAAGTCTTTACCTTGTAACCAGCAGATTCCTTTCTCGGAGAAACAAAGCTTGTGTGACAGCATCCTTGTGTCCCTTTAGACGGTAGAGGCCACTTTCATTGATCACATCCCAAATAATAACATCTGTATCCTTGAGGGACAAAGTAACACACAAGAAAACAAAAATTCTTACCACAAGAGGCTAAATGACAAGAGATGGGGCTCAGTCACCATGAAGGCGCTATACTGCCTGATACAGCTTGGGGTTAGATGGCAGTCCACCCTTCATCCAGGAGTACTGAGCAGAGACTTGGTTTGACATTGCTCTAATTACATATGCATGAGATCTCCAGGCTACTGCTGCATGAGAAAACAGAGCGCTCTAGATATGGTGTACCAGCCACTTGGGAGGAAGCTGGACAGTTCAGTGAGACTCCACATCAAAACCGCAAAACACAACAAAGAGGAAAAGAGCCCATGCTAGGATTCAGCTTGAAACCATCTTTTTATTTAATGCACTTTGGTAGTTAATTTTGCTGTACTCTAGTTTCTAGTATTACTATTTAAATTTCATATTTTACATAAATGAGTCATCTCCAATTTTGTTACTATAAAATACGCAAAGTTGAAAATTCACATGCATATATCTTTGTGCATCTGTCTTACTACAAATAAATAAATAAATAAATGCTACAGTTTGATGTTCTTGGTTACAGGAAGTGGTTATTTTTACAATTTTAGATTCACACTATCATAATAATCCTCAGATTATATCTATCTATAGAACTACCAAAGATCTGTATGAGAAGACCGGCTTCCCAGCTGTGTACTCTGAGTAGTATCACATTTCTAAAACTGCCTGCCAATTCTCTTCCTTCCATGAAGAATGCTTGCTCTTCATATCCAACTTGTTTTCCTGACACTGCTGATATTTTTGTTTCTTTGAGATGGGGTCTGATATAGCCCAAGCTGGCCTTGTTTTCATGATGTAGCTGAGGCTGACCCTGAACTTCCACCTTCAGCCACCATCTCCAAGTATTAGATTTACAAGCACAGGACAAGTTTATGTGGTACTAGGGACCAAACCCGGGAGTTTCTATATGCTAAGCAAGCATTCTACCAACCAATGCTAATTCTTCTCATTATCTGTGTTAAACAGTGACACTTCACCTTGTTTCTTTTTCATCAATGTTATCTTCTACATGTTATTTGTTTTAACATCTTAATTCACAAGTCTAAGAGGTAGATGATAGTTTTTTATTAAATATTTTCTGCTTTTCTTTTTATACTTTTTTAAATGCAAGAAGTTTAATGTCTTAAATTTATGATTCAAATCTAAAAGAAGATCTAAAGTCAATCTTTTCTTCACTGTGGGTTTTGGTTTTTTTGTTTGGTTGGTTGGTTTTTGGTTTTTTGAGACAGGGTTTCTCTGTGTAGCCCTACTCACTCTGTAGACCAGGCTGGCCTCAAACTCAGAAATCCGACTGCCTCTGCCTCCCAAGTGCTGGGATTAAAGGCGTGCGCCACCACTGCCTGGCGTGTTTTTATCTTTTGAGAATTTCATATATTTTTTATATCCTTCCCCTGAACATTCTGAGCCACCCAACTTCATTCTCTTTCTCCTTTTAAAAACAAACCAACAACATAAAGAGCAGCAACAGCAAACCAGAGCCTGATATGTGTTGGCCAACCATCCCAGCATGGGGTCTGCCCAGAGCCTGGCTGATATAGCCAGTGTCACTCCACTGAAGAAAACTGATTTTCCTCTCCCAGGGGCTACAATTGCAAATAGTGCATTTCCTCCTCTGTGCTGGGACACAATGATCTTTTCTTTGCCTTCTTTGAGAGAGGGTCTCACTGTGTATCCCCAGAGACAAAGCTTGGCTGACTGGCCTCTACTTCAGAGCAATGCAGGTGCCCTGAATCTTGAGTGCTGGGATTAAAGGCATGCACCAGCACACCTGGCTTTAACTCATCAACCTTTAAAACAGATTCATTGGCAAACTATGACCATCTTCTTTTCTAACCTTCCTGGTTATATAGTTTGGGGTCCCTCTTCCACAGTGATAGACTCCAGAGTACCTCTGTGTTATTCTTTCACACCACAGACTTTTATCAGAGAACAGAACAGGAAACAAGTAGAACACTCCCTCATGCGCACCCAACTCCCTCATGCGCACCCATCCTCCTCACTCTTTCTCCCAAATGTATACTAGCTTGGACACAGAGAATCCAACCCATCTCGTAGCACAGTTTATGAGAATAATCTGCTTCTATATTAAGTGTGAGAAACAACCCTGGGCACCTGTCTCTGAGGCTCACCTTAGACCCAGAAGCCAGCCTGCCTCCTAGCTGATCGTACTTTAAGCTGGTGACAGCTGCTTTGTGTCCATTGAAGGTTATGTTTCCTTCACCACTGAGGAGGCTGAAGATTCGGATGGCTCCATCCTCATAGCCAACAGCTAGATGCAGCCCATCTGGGGAAGGACACAAGCAAGTGACTTCTTGTTTAATCCCCTGAAGGATAAGGATCTGAAATCATAAAGATCAAAACCAACTCAGAAGCGTGAGGCATGTAACAAGACAGTAGCACGGGAATGATCTCAGTACATACACATATCAACATATAACACATACACATATCAACATATAACACATACGCATATCAACAATTTCCAGTCACAGATACACAAGGATAAAACTCGAGAAGCAAAGACCATGAGCTCTTCAAAAGGCAATCGTGTCCTCTCAAGCTTGGTACTGGTGTGGATGCAAATGATCCAGGAAATGAGCTAAGTTACCAACTTTGTATCCCAGTGATTTCTGATACAGAGCTATACACTCATCCTTGCTTTAACTCAACCTACAGTACTAACAGTTTCATCCCAAGAAGAAGCTCTGGGTAGCAACAGGTTTCTATATATTTATATCTATATGTATTTCATCTCACCTCCTGGGAGTCACACAGTAAAGAGGGATAATTTATCTCTCTGTGCTTAGCAAGAAAGGAATAGCTTCTGTCACAGTCAAAGCAGAGTGAAGCAACCAATGAATCTCATCAGTTATGGTTAAGAGAAGGGCTGCACAACACAGTAGAATGACAGTCCTTTGAAATCCTACTGCTTTACAACTGGCTGTGAGAACAAGCAGAACATAAAAAGTAGAACCGGTCGACAAAAGTAGAAGTTAATAATGGCTAAGAATAATAACCCATGGAAACGAACACACGCATCTAAGAAGCAAACTCCTGCTTGGCTGTGACTTTCAGAACACAACAGAATTTGGTACAAGCCGTCTAGAAAAATAAAAGGGAAGTGATCTCTTGGGAAGCTCACACACAAATGAGTGCAGGCAGGTTGGCCAAGGTTCTCTCACTTCACCCTTCCAAGAGTCGGTGTCATTTAACAGTGTCCATTTCTTATTTCTGACTTACCTTCTCGCCTTTCCTTAAGTCCCAGATAAAAACGTGTTCACAGGCGGGTACTGCCACATAGCGTCCTTTCTCACCACGGAGTGTCACAAAAACAATGTTACCTTTTTGGCTGCCAATCAAGCCAAAGACAGCACTAGCCACATAGCGCAGATACTGTTTAGTAAGCCCCATGTTGGGCTGTCTGATGGCACAGGGAAGGCAATCTGTGTAAATAAACAAAATTCAGTTTTTGCAATACAATGACTCTACACAGCTAACAAACAGGAACCGTTTTTTTTGTTTTTTTTTTTTTTTTACATGATCAAAAGCATGTAACTTGGCACAGGTGGTAAAGTCCCTGCTGTAGTACCTGTACCCACACAAAAGGCCAGGCACAGAAAATGCAGGTCTATGACCCCAGCACTGGGAAGGCAGAGAGAGAGAGAGAGAGAGAGAGAGAGAGAGAGAGAGAGAGAGAGAGAGAGAGAGAGAGACAGATCCCTGGGATTCAGAGATACCCTGTGTGTAGACCAGAGGAAGCCCAGAGTGAATGGGTCCCGCTGACATGAAAGTAGCCATGTCAAGGACTTCAATGCCTCAGACCAATAGGAGAGGCATCACAGTCCTTTGGTTCAAGTGGGATGTTTATCACCATAGCCTTCTTCCCTCCCACCACACCACCATGTACTGACTGAAGACTGCTCCCCACAGACTGTCCCTATTGCAATTAGCTATTATCTGTATGCAATCACCTGTCTCCTTGTTCAGTTGTAAGCAATAATCCCCTCTTCATTTTCAACTGTATATAATAAGCTCGAAGAGCTTCTGGGGCTGCTGCAGCTCCTCTATCCAAGAGCCCAGACCAACCGATCTCAGCTTTTATGCATGTGTGTTCATGTGTCTGCCTTTTCTACCCAGTTTTCTCTTTGCTGCACTTTCATCTCCAGCTTGTCTTCAACGAGTTGCTGCACTAGTTTTCTACCTAGCACTTCCACCTCCAGGATTTTCGCTTCAAGTCATAGTAACACTTTTGTTTATCGTTTCCACATGCACTGTAACTACCCGAGGACTTTAAAGCCTGTTTGTAAATGCAGGGGCTCACAGGGAGCCAGTTACTTTAACCTCTCTAACTGCTTATTTCTCAAATAACTTCGTTTGTTTTCCTTCCTGCGACCTGGTCACTCTCAAACTATCCCCCTTACCTAAGTTTCTATTGCACAACATCCCCGAAATACTCCAGGGAAGTCGGGCAGTTCCAGCAGCCTCGCACTCCGGCCCGGGGGGCAGCGCGCGGCCTCTGGGTTCTGCGGTGCAGACGGCGGCGGCAAAGGGCCTCTCCCCGGCCTCCCTAGTCCCCTTAGCGCAGAGTCCCTCCCCGCATCGGCTCACCGTGAACACCACAGTGCGGGGAACCGCGCCCCGCGATCCCTAAAGAGCCAGCAACACTCACCTCACCCTCCACGAGGCTCCAGCAGACAGCGCTGCCAACGAGACCCGCCACTTCCGGTCCGATTGGGAGTTTCTTCCGCCCGGCGTTTCCCTTACCTTCTAGGCGGAAGTGACGGCAGAGCGCTGTGATTGGGTGGCGTGGCGGAGAGGAAGCGGGTACCTTCGCTGTCAGATCGCTGTCGCCAGTCACCCTGGCCTCTGGAGACCCGTTCGCTTCAGCCTCCGCCTCTGGCAAGCAAAGTGTACGGATGTCATCCGCCCGACTTCTGCCACTGATCTGAGCTGCGGGCCGCCGCCCGGATGGGCCCGCCCGAGCGCTGTGAGAGGAGGGCGAAGCTGGGAAGGGAGGGCGGCACAGTCGGGTGCGGCGGCTGGGAGGGATCGGGCTGGCGGGTCCGCCCGGGCTTTGGGCTTCGCACTCCGGATAGGTTGGGTCGCCAAGCTCTTGGGACGCAGGTTCCTGGGATTTGCTGGGACGCGGTGCCACGAGCAGCCCTGCGGGTGGCGGCTCTAGCCGAGTCCAGCCCGTCCTATAAATCGGGTTCCCTGTGGTCAGACGCTGAGCCCAGGATGCTGAGTTGTCCAGAGACCCCGCAGTCCCTGGAGTGACATTGACCTGGCTTTGTGTTTCCGCTTTCAGGTCACTTGAGAGGGAAGTGACCCTGGGCTTACTGGTCCTTAATTGTAGACTGAGACTAAGCCACTCTGTTAACGAGGAAATTAGCTTTTCTTCTCTTGCCCTCTTCTATCCTTGGGCTGGTCTAGAAGTTTTAGAAACGAAGTCTGATGTCTGTGGCTGTCTATATAACTACACGTATAACTATACAAAAGAAGTGATTCCCTGCCATGGTTTACTGAACCTCTGTAGCCAACCTAGAAATTAGACATGTAGACAATTGTAGCTGACAGGTAGATTTGTCTTCCTGTTTAATTTTAGCTACTGTTTACTGGGTATGATTTTCTTAGTGTTTTAAAACATGTCCAGCTCATCCTCTGTGTTTAAGAAAATTGTTTTGAAAGAAGAATCATTTGTAGTGGGTTGGATAAAAGGAAGGCAAGAAATCGTGATGATAGATTTATTCCAGGCGGGGGAGGAACATTTGAATAGATGTGTATGGACCCTACTTCCTGTAGATGCTGCACATTACCTTGTCAGAGGTGGAAAATGTGTACTTTCGTGGGAAAACAGTTTAGAAGATTTCAGGCCTGCCCAACCTTTAGACATTGCCAATTGATGTTGTCATCTTTGGTTGTGGGATCAAAGCCAGGTTTGGCCCAGGACTTTAATATCAGCACTGGAAAGCCAGCCTGGTCTAGATATAGAGTGCTGCATCTAGTATCCCTACCACCACCCCTCCTTAGACAGAGTCTCACAAAGGCCCTGTTCTGGAGCTCTCTGAAGACCATGTTGTCCTTGAGCTCACAGAGATCAACCTGCCTCTGCCTACAGCATACAGGGATTAAAGGTGTGTACTGGCCCGCCAGGCTAAACTAGCACACCTTAATCTTACATATTTTCTTATCCAGTACTTTAAGATACATTTTCTTATCTAGTACTTGAAGAACAACATTATTATTTTAAGTTACAAATTGCACTCTGTATGAAGACTTGCAACTGAAGCATGCTCTGATGTGTTTAATATGTAGGCGACACTGCTAATTCACCAGAAAACATGTGTTTTGTATGTTTTTTGAATGATGATGTTACAGTTTACCTGGGACCATTGATGAAGGTTAGAGGGTTTTATTTTTGTAATTGAATATTTTATTTATTTACATTTCAAATTTTATCTCCTTTCCCAGTTTCCTCCCCAGAAATCCCCTATCCCATCCCCCATCCTCCTGCATCTATGAAGGTGTGCCCCACCCACCCACTTACCCACTCCTACCTCCCTGCCCTTGCATTCCCCTACACTAAGGTATTGAGCCTTCACAGGACCAAGGGCTTCTTCTCCCATTGATGTCCGGCAAGGGACATATATGGCTGAAGCCATGGGTCTCTCCATGTGTACACTAGAGGTCTTTTTTATTATAATGTATTTATTTGCTGATATAGTTGAGCACGGACATGTTTTCATCTGAGCAGCTTCCATTTGCATAAAGTAACTTTTAAATGTAATTGATGTGGCATCAGGATGAATATGGTGGGTGCTTTCACCTTTATATATCCTGGGCGTTTAAATATTGAAATACAGAGCTATAAAGAATAGTAAACCTGTTATTTGCCAAAAGCAACAAACAAGCTGCTTAATTATTAGAGGTCAGATTCATGGTCCAACTCTATGTGTTTCCCAGACTTATCTCACCTGTGTAAACATTTGACAGTCATCTTCTCATCTTAGGGGGTTCTCACTCCCCCCCCCTCTTTTTTTTAAGTGGCACCATTCATTTTGTTTTATTTTGTTGATATAATTCTGGCTGTCCTAGAACTAAAGAGAGCTGGACCTCAAATTCACGGAGCTCAACCTGCCTCAGCCTCCCAGGGCTGGAATTAAAGGCCTGTGCCACCACACCCAACTTGATACCATTCTTTTTTTACCTGTTTGAAAAATCAAGTTTTGAGACAGTGATTCCAAGTGCTCTGCCTGATGCTGCCCGACCTGAAGGAGTAAAAATCTGGTCTCTGTGGGCAATTCAATTTTTCAAATAAATCACAATTTATATGTTTTTAAAAGCTAATGGTGGCAGGATGCAGGGGGAAAGAAGCTACAAAGAACTCTTTGAATCATAAAGAATAGTACCTTCTCTTTGTTTGGGGTGGTCCTTTCTCTTAAACTAACATAGAAAGAAAATATTTGGCCTAATTCATAGATCTGATCTAGTCTGGAAACCAACAACTTTTTGATACAAAACTGTGCCTCAGGAGACTGAGTTTTACTAAACTATAGTGCTTGTTTGCAAGCTTGTTCAAAGTTCAACACTGGTCAATTGATTTCCAGTGGGAAGGGTTTTTTGGTTTCATGTTGCTTAATTTCTGGCTAAGGTTATAAATCACTGTAGTCATGTCTGCCCCCCCACACACACACACACAGTTCCCATCATGCCCACCACCCTGTCTTGTTTTCAGTCTATCCCTAGAATTCTTAATCTAAGTCTGGAAATCCTTTCAGATATATGCATTATCTCTTACAGGCTATATCTCTTACCACACATTCTGTGGAGTGAGACAGTGTTTAGGTTTCTGCCACCTTTGGGTTTGCTGCTCCGCTTTTGCACAAGCATGGCCATGAGTTTATGTTGGGAGCAGGCAGGAGTTAAATCTCTTTTTAATGAGAAAACTCAGTTTCTCTTTGGAGGTGCAGATGGAGCTGCCAAGGAATTCAACCTTGATTAACTTTCAGGAAGCTTTCCAGAAAAGGCCTTACCTTTCGCCCCACAGTCAGCTTTGGGCATTAGTTACTGTTCATTTAGCACTCACACTGACGTCTTCAGTAGCTGGAAAGAGGCAACGAGCTGTACTGACTGGAGATGATTGGGTGTATAGGAGACCTACTGAAGTGCATACACATCAAGGACAGTAATGGGACATCAAGGAGAAAGTGATCAACTTAGGTTTCTGTTGACCTTGAAATCAGAGCTGTAATCGTCGTTGAGGTGGGGGAAAGTTGCAAGAGGATACAGCTCTGCAACAAACACTCAAAGTGAGGTAGAGCCTAGAGTAGCGTTACACTCATATGGGAGGACTGAGCTCGGCTCCTGAGCTCCCAGGTAAGAAGTGAGATGCTTTGGCGTGCACCTGTGACCTCAGCTTTGGAAGGAGGACACAAGAGATGGAATCTTTGAGGGTTTTGGCGGAATTGCCGAGCTCCAGGTTCAGTGAGAGACTGTCTGAATAAGTTGAACAAGCAATTAAGAAAGAAACCTGCTGTTGACTTTAACCTCCATTCACATGCTTACAAACACCCATGCAGGCAGGTACCATACCCTCCATTCACATGCTTACACACACCCAAGCAGGCAGATACCACACCCTCTCACACAAAGTGACATGGTGAGCCAGGCCCAAGGCACTAACTAGCCTGATGTTCCAGCTGCTTGGGAGGCTGAGGCAGGAGAATCTGGTTTCAAGGCCTACGTGAGTTTGAGTGAACAAGGTAAGGTGGGGCAATTTAGGGCTGGAGATATAGCACAAGATAGTGTTTGCTCAGCATGCCTGAGGCCCAGGTTCAACCCCAGTACAAAACAAACAAACAGCAAAACAACAACAACAAACTGGGGAGATGTTTCTATGGTCTGAAGAAAAGAAATGAGGGAGGAAAGATTTTCCAAAAATGGGAGGACAGAGATGTTCAGGAAGAATTGATGTTATTCTTGTGACGGGCAGCTTAGCAAAGTGCTTGAATTAAGACCTTTTGGCTGGCTTAAGCATGCAGAATATACCCCAAGATAACTCAGAAGTTGGAAAAATGTATTCTGTAAAGATGGATTTGGAACTAGAGAGAAGTTAGTGGTTTGAGCAGTAGTATTGATGGAGGGTCCAGCTAACGTAGGAACATGCCCACTCATTTTGGCACAAAATGGCTGCTTGTGTGATTTCCTTCCCCTAGTGACACAGGAGCAGATGTTGGGTTATTTAGGGATTAACCAGACATGACAAGGGAAGTCATGACATCAAGATCTGTAGGACTGTAACTTAGTTGAGCACTCAGCATTCAGCTTGCATGGTGATTTGACAGCGAGTGTGGAGCCTTTGTTGCACATGCAAATAGAACTTCATCTCAACTGTGGTCACACTGGCCCTGAGGAAATCTCAAAAGCATTGTGCCTTGCTTTGTGGCAGGTGCTCTGCTGTGTAGTTTTGGCACAGATTATTGCATTCATCTTCATGATAAGCCTGTGAGTTAATTACCTCTGCTTTAGCTATAAATACTAGCTTTGCCTCAAGGATCACAGCTTGAAGATGTTGACTCAGGGATCCGTACTTGGACCTGGACACAGAGTCTCATGACTTGCATTATGCCACATTCCACTTTTTCATTGTGTGTAGACCTAGTCACCTGACTAGGTTCAAAGTTTTGTACACAATGTGGTTTTACTTCTGTCACAGAGAAAAGAAGAACTACAGCAAGGTGGAGATTCTTTTTTTCTTGACCATTTAACTTTTTGTTGATTTTTCGCATGTTCCAGAGGCAGGTGTTCGAGTCAGGAATAGAATTTAGCTTAAAGAAGCAATTATTCATTTATTTACTGCCATCAGGTGATATGGTGAGCCAGGCCCAGGGCACTAGCCCGATGTTCCAGGCCTAAATGAGTTAGAGTGAGCAGAGTAAGGCCAGGCAACTTAGTTCAGTTTTGCCTGGAGCAAATCTGAGTATTTTTACACATGTGGCTGTGTTTGCCTCCAGGTTCAAAGGGACTGAACTAACTACAACATCTAGAAAACTAATCTTAAAGCAGTATTATTTAGTATAAGCATAAAGCACTAATACAAATTATTTTAGCATACTCTATAAGATCTTTTTTTAACTGCTAGCCGAATGACCATACTTCGCATCTGACAATAGGTGTAGAAGAATTTGCATATTCTGATAGACCTGTGCTTCCAGTTAGTATCTAGTCTCTCTCCAAGAAACATGGATAAATTAGTTTGGGAAGGGCAAGTTTGTTCTCCCTGAGTATGACAACAAACATTAGTCTCAGGTCAAAAAGCTTTTTAAAAATTAGCTCCCAGATTGACTTTCTATCCTTCATCTGCCTGCTCACTTCCTAAACCCACGAGGTCTTGATCCTTTGATAGCATTCCGCTCTGGCTGATCTTTCTGGCTGAAGCATCCATGAATGCGCCCTTCCTTCTGATGGCCTTCCACTGCTGTCTTTGCTGAGCTTCCTTCCTGGCTTAGCCGCCTCCTCACCTACACTCTTGTCTTAGTGTGCATTTTGCTGTAGGACTCAGCCCTAGGATCTCTTTCTCACTGTTTGCACTTGTCCCGCAGACAGTCTTGTCTAGTTCCCATAGGTTTCAACACTGCACTTGCTGAGACTTCTAGATCTATGCTGAACCTCTGCTCTGAGCTCTAACCTCAAGCATCCATTTGTTAGTTTGACAGTAAACTCATGGCTATGTAATAAACATTTTGAACTCAGCACATTCAAAAGGACAGACATATGGAATGGGAACATCCCTTGCTTTTCCTTCACCCTGCAGCTTACTCCAATACCTCTTCTCTATAAGCAGCATCACTAGCCAACTCAGCTGCTCAAGGAAGTAATCTCACTTGTGTGGATCCTCTGTATTCCTATGACAAATTCTTTGGTTCTATCTGTCAGTTATAGTCCCAGATGTGACGTTTCTCGTGGCCACCTATCTCTCCTGGGGTCCTCTTGTATCTTCTACTGCAACTCTTGCCCTTCTCGCTTGCCCTAACTAGAGTCTTCGTTTCAAGCAGTGCATTTGGCTTCCTCACATTTAGAGGAGGAGCTGAGGATTTTAGCATGGTTTTGCAGCTGCATCATCTGGCCTCGCTCGGCACCAACCTTATGATCTAAATCATTACCTAGATGGCTGCCTGGCTCCCCCTGGACTGCAGCTCACCTTCCATGTCCCTTGGTCTTTGCCCTGGCTGCTTCCCTCCTCTCTTGCTTTCCCGGCTTGTTCCTCACATGTCACTTGTTCCCTGGAACGCACTCATTACACTGTTATCATCACCTTTCTTCTCTGCAGATACACGAGCTCCCGAAGGTAGACGTGCCCTGCTACCAGAGTCCCCAGGACCTAGAATAGTACCTAACACACACTCAGTGCTTACAAATGTTAAGGGGATAAATGAGGCTGCAGTTTACTGAAACGTCTGTGGGAGTCAGGGGTAAGTTGAGTATCCCTTGCTCTGGTGGAATTGTCCGTAGCCTAGGTCCAGCTCTAGAAACTCACACCCTCCTCGTCCAGCGTTTGTACAACCAGCTGTCTACCACATGCAGTCTCATATACCATATCCTGTGTATTGTCACATCCTGTTCATGGTTCCTCTGCATGTTGCCTCTTTTTTAAAAAGGCTTTACTTTACTTATAATGTATTTATAATTACATATATAAGTGCATGTCAGAGTTATAAGTGGTTGCGAGCCTCCCACCGTGAGTGGTAAGAACCAGATCGGATCCTCTGCAAGCGCAGTATTACTCATAACTTCTGGGCCACTTCTCTACCCCCATAGGCTGCCTCTTAAACTCAAGCCTCATCGTCTTTGATTGTTAGTTGAAACCTTTATTATCTCTTACTATTTAAGTGTAGTGACCCCTGTCTCAGTTAGTCTAACATATCCACATTATTATCAAATGGAATTATTTAAGTTATACATGTTATTTTTCATTTTGTACCTCATAGCATAGTGTCTAGTATTTTATTTATTTCTTTTTGCAGTAGTGGAGGCTGAAAGGGTTGAGTGAGTGGGCCTTTCTGAAGATGGAACTGTTGTGATTTGTGATGATTCTGATCACAGAAAGATGCAGTTCCTTTAAAGGAATTTATGCTTGCATAATTTTGGAGGTGTTTTTGGTATCTTGGTTGTAATAGGTCATTACAATGAGGACTGTGGACACACAGTGTACTCTTGGCTCACTCTGTCCCACAGCAGAGTCTGGTGTGTTGGTGTGGTAGAATTAAAGTGCTTGTGCTCAGTGCTTGTGCTTTCCTTTGAAAATGATCCCTTTTTTCTCTTTTAAGCTAAAATCTCCAGGGATTGTTGAATTGCCAAAGAGTTTGGTTCACAAGCTGAAGTTCCCATTCCATGGATCCCTTGGGTGCACCTTCCCAGTTTGTGGATGTGGACACCCTGCTAAGTTGGGGTGACTCATATGAAGATGAAGTAAACTGCTCTGACAGCACCGCTGAGGCATTCCAGGAAGACGCCAGCAGATCACCTTTTCTTTATAGTCGGGACATTAATGGAAAAGTGGTTCTTTGGTAACTTTATCATTATACTTTACTGCGCATGAATTCTCATACTTTTCCTCTAAAGTTCTTTTTTATTGAACTAAAACATTATTGAAATATTGCTGTTATGATACAATCTTATTGAGATATAATTAGCATGCAGTAAGCTGTTCAGATTTAAAATGCATAGTTTAAATGTTGCTGTTCTCTTGGTGTGTGCATCCATGAAGCCCTCTCCACAGTTAGGACAGTGACATTCCCTTCATCTTCAGAACCAATCTTGTTGGTTTGCCTGTTTTGGACATTTCATATATATGAAACCCCTACAGGAAAATAATGTTGAGACTTTCGGACTAATGTTTTCATGAGGTACACCGTAGTACTTTTCTTTTTATGACTTAATGTGTGTACACTAAGAACACACTTATCAGCTCCTGGTTGGTGGGCAGTCAGGTTGTTTATATTCTTTTGACTGTTATGACTGATACTAATTCCAAACTGTAATAATCAACCACCCTCAACTGTGTAAGCCTTCTGTTATGATTAAATACGGTAAGGTGCAAATGTGCGCCATGAACGGGTCTGCAAGTTCTGCAGTTACTGTAAAACCTTAGATGGCAGATTGATTTTTTTTTTCCATTTCTACTTTTCTGCTATTGTGAAGCCGATATTGCAGAGATGGAAGGTTTTGGAGAAACTAGGTCAGTTATCTCCCTCATCTGTCTCACAGTTGTTGTTTATCTGTTGGTCCATCAGGAAAGGAGACGTGGCATTACTGAACTGTACAGCCATTGTGAATACCAGCAATGAAAGCCTCACAGATAAGAACCCTGTGTCAGAGAGCATCTTCATGCTTGCGGGGCCAGATTTGAAGGAGGACCTTCAGAAACTCAAAGGTGAGTGAATGCTCTTAGGCCTGGTGCTGCTTAGGGAACACTTGGATGGTGTCTTCCACTGAAGAAGTGTATTGGGTGTTCATGAAGAAAACTATGTAAAGCTGATTTTTCTGTTGGTGAAACTTTTGTAACCCCCACAGTGTATAAAATCCCCTAAGATTTTACTAGTCGTCCAACTTACCAGTCATGTGCTGGATTTTAAAATGATAGTATGCTAGTGTATCAACTTGAGTTATCTCAGGGGAGGGAACCTGAATTTAAAAAGTGCCTTCATGACTAAACCACCAACCAAAGGGTACACATGGAGGGACCCATGTCTCCAGCTACATATATAGCAGAGGATGGCCTTGTGGGACATCATTAAGAGGAGAGGCCCTTGGTCTTGTGAAGGCTGTATGCCCCAGTGTAGGGGAATGTCAGGATAATGGGCAGGTTAGTAAGCAGGGGGAGGGGGAGTAGGATAAGGGGGGAGGTTTGAAGGGGAAATGAGGAATGTAAGTAAAGAAAACATATAATAAAAAGAAAATATCCAAATTTTTAAAAAAAAGTGCTTCATAAGACCAGCCTGTAGACAAGCCTATATGGCATTTTCTTAACTAGTGATTGATGTAGGAGGCCACAGCCCATTGTGGGTGTGGTGCCCCTAGGCTGGTGGTCCTAAGCACTATAAGAAAGCAGGTTGAGGAAACTGGTAAGCAAGGAACAAGGCTGTAAGCAAAGGCCACTGGGATATGGAGGAGGACTGAGGGGGGCTGAAAAGCCTTTAATCAATTATAATAGATGCCATAATAAATATGTAGAAATTAGAAAGGAGCTTTAAGAAAATACTGAAAAGTTCAGATAGTGCTCTTAACCTCTGAGTCATCTCTCCAGCCTAGGTGGAAGTGGGGGGAGGTTAAGTTCCTGCTACTGGTGTGATAGTTTGACAAGTTAGCTCTTGCACGTCCTGCTTGCATGGCCAGTGCTGACCTAAAGCAAGTCATCAGTGGCTGCTGAAGGTCTGAACAGGTGACAATGTCACCTTGTCACATTTTTGTTAATTAGTAAATGACTACGAGTTATGACTTACCAAATTTATGATAGAAAGCTACATACACATATCAAATGAACTGACTAGAAATATAAGCAAAAAATAGACAAAAAAATGATAAAGATTAAAGTTATAGCCTTGCATGAAATTTAGAATGATACACAGGGTCAGGCCAGGGGATCCAGTTTGATAATCTTTCTTGCACATATGAAGTACTTACCATCGGGAGAATAACATATCTTCCATTCCATTTTTTTTTTATTAAAAAAAAAAACCTGAGGGTTAGCATGTTCTTCATATCCTTTCCACAGAGTGTGCTAGGAGAGCCTAGTTTACTGTGGCCGCATTTCTCTCTGTTTCCACTCCCTCCCTCCTATTCTTCAGAAAATCCGTTTCCAGCCGGGCATGGTGGCGCACGCCTTTAATCCCAGCACTCGGGAGGCAGAGGCAGGCGGATTTCTGAGTTCGAGGCCAGCCTGGTCTACAAAGTGAGTTCCAGGACAGCCGGGCTATACAGAGAAACCCTGTCTCGAAAAACCAAAAAAAAAAAAAAAAGACAAAGAAAATCCGTTGCCACACACTAACCAGTGTCTCCATAGTAAACTGTGCATCCTTCTTTTTGTTCCTCCACTGCAAACTATTTAGTGATCCTGTGGAGTCTATAAGCTAGTCTCCAGCGCCTGAATGATCTCACTCTTTTGTCTCCAGTCTTATCCCACACCAGCTTTCGCCTTCAAAATTCAGTACTTGAACCCAAAGGATCTCTGATCACCACTTGCTCGCTGAAAGTTTCTCTGTGGTTTGCATCTGCTGAGCCCTCTCAAGTCTTCCTGCTGCCTGCAGTACCCAGATTCCTTTTCCTTCAGAAAGGTCCTTTGCCCCGTAGAATGTGCTCTTAGCCTGCAGGGAGATGCTTCTCAGTTGTGCCCTAACCTTGTTGTGATGTTATAGGTTGTCAAGGTGAGGACGCCGTCCTGAGCAGTGTGAACGTCGGCAGGCAGGAACTGCCCAGAGACGATAACAACATCTTGTCCTTTAAGTCGCTGAGAAATGAAATTCCCAGGGCTTTAACTGAATCAACTCAGAGCTCACACTCTTCCACTGCTTTGTCAAGAACAAATCATCAACATTAAATGAGGCTGTGCTTGCTGTGCACTCAGATTCCTGGGGAGACCGTGGAGCTCTTGTTGTTTGTAGCTGAACTACTTCCTTTAAGAGTGATAAACTGGGGTACACCTAAATGAAAAAGTATTGGGGTGTTAAGTGTTATAGAAGGCATAGTACTGAACAGTACAAAGAATCAGCCTAGAGAGGATTTGGAGTGAACACTAGTTATTCTCAAACCCTCCGGCAGAAGGGATGCTTTGAACAAGGATGGTGATGGCTATTTTGTTGCTGGGATTCCTGATCTAGAAAATTGAGTTGCAATTTAGCTTGGAATTTTTCTGAGAAATAGAGCTTTCTAAAAGTGAGCCATGTAGGATTTGGGCAGCCATTTAGCCCATCCTCAGTCAGTACAACTTTCACACTTTGAACTTGGTTATTTTCATAAATACAAAAGTTGTGGGTGTTATCCTTTGTATTCCATTATAAAGAATTAAAAGACCTGGGTTCGCTGGAATGCTTGTTCTAGCCCAGAGCACATATCTAGAGCCAGCAAAACAGGTCAAAGCCTGCACATGCACAGTAAGGAAATGCTGGGACCTCGAGTTGTTGCCTGTGTGTTCAGTAGTGAGCACACAGTACTGAACTCAGTACTGCAGTGTGGGCTTTCAGGGGTAGAAATGCATGTACTACAACCTTTGCCTGCTGTTTTCTGGTTAGCACGCTTTCCTTCCAGCATTCAGCAGCCTCTGTGCTTCGTTATTATTGTAGGGTTAGAACTTGCAAAGAAGTGCACTTGAAATGTTGTTGAATCATCTTTGGTAACTCAGTACCTCAGTGTTCATCAGCACGACATGTTACAAAGGGTGGACATCACATTCAACAGAACTAAGACCAGAGATAATCTTACTCAGTGAACTGGGTTTATTTTTCAAACCTTAAAACCCTTTCAGGATGATGTTTTAAATGTTTCTAACACCACTCAGCTTTCAGACTTTGGATTAGAAGAGACAAATACGTGGTAGGTGGGACTGGAGCAGCACTTTTGGTCATGATTTCCAGCATCCAGAGTTCTTAGGAACAATAAAAGAAAAGGGCAACCGGGCATGGTGGCACACACCTTTAATCCCAGCACTCAAGAAGCAGGCGGATTTCTGAGTTTGAGGCCAGCCTGGTTTACAAAGTGAGTTCCAGGACAGCCAAGGGCTATACAGAGAAACCCTGTCTCAACAAAAGGAAACGAAACGGAAAGGAAAGGAAAGGAAAGGAAAGGAAAGGAAAGGAAAGGAAAGGAAAGGAAAGGAAAAGGCTAGCCCAGGAACAAGATATGTGTTCCCTTTTGGTCAGAGGGAACTGGGTCTCATGTAGCCTAGGCTAGCCCTAGACTATCCCCGTCTTTGCCTCCCAAATACTGGTACTACTTGCATGTGCCACCAAGCCCAGCCTTTTTTCTTTTCAAAATTCTGATGTGAGAAATCTCTACAACAAACTAATTATGTATTTGTCTGTTACCTATTTTTAAAAATCAAAATAATACACATATCTTGTTGCTTTTAACTAGCAATTTTCTACTTTGGAGCCAATATAAAAAATAATGTGCATACAAGCTAAAATAACTAAAACCATAATATTCCTACCACTCAAATATCACCACTTCTGGCTCTTTCCATATGTAGTATGAAGGTACACACATATTCTTAGCAAGAAAAAGTAACTTCTTATGTGCTGCTTCCAAGAGTGTAATATACATAGCATGTTCTTTAGAAGACGCATTCTGCTATTTGGTTCCAGACACTAGATCTGAGCCTAAACTGTAGGTAACGTTTCCAGTTGCCCAAAAATGTCCTTTGAGGTTATTTAGCAAACCTTGTATTCAGTCAGGACACATCCTTGTTAGATACGGATTGAGAGAAGTCTGGCATCTCCAGAAGCACAAGTGGTCTTTAATCAGAATGGCTGAAGGTCTGCAGTCTCTGCATCAGGGGAACTAGGCACATTTGGTGTGAGATTTTGGAGGTTTATAGGATGAAAACATGGCAGGGGGAGGGGGGACTTTGAAGACTGTAGAGTCTATGTGCAGGTCAGTTCCCCTACAGTCTAAAGATCGATAGCAGCACGTTTAGTCTGTGGAGTTTCCATTCAGAGGCTCCCGTGGATGCTGTCAGTCACTCACCTTTGTCCAGAGTGTCCCAGGCCACCTGAGCTTTTAGGTCACTGACCCTTCTTCACTGCTTGATAGCTGCTCAGTTCCTCCCCCTTAGCAACCTCCAGAGATCACTAGGGAGTGAGGAGTGAGGTGCTCAGTCCGAGGAGGGTCCTTGCTTTTCTTCCCTATTTCTTTCTTTGAAGAACTCTTACTGCATGCAGCATTTTCTTGGTTTGTCTTTGTCTTCCATTTTGTTGTTGTTGTTATCTCTTCTTTCCTTTTGTTTTGTTCTCTGCATGGTTTCTTCAGCTGTTGTTTCAGCCCCTATTGAACTTCCCTGTTCTTACAGTTTCAGTGGTCTGTAGCGAATATGCATAGGTGCTGTTTTCTGTCCTTTGTCTAGTTTTTAAAACAACAGTCTGGTCTTGACTCCGAGGTCCTGCATCCTCTTGCATGGCTCTGCATTGCGTTTCTAGTGTCAGGACTCCTGGTCATTTTGTAAGTTTGTACCCTGCCTGTTTATCAGGAACATCAGTTTGTTTTGCCTACTTCCTCATTTCCTGGGGATCTTTCCATGCTAGTGGTGTTTGAGGAGGAACTGAAAAGCAAATGAGGCTTGTGCTGTGCCTGTCCTGCTCCTTTGCCTGCTTGTTTACCATGGTGTCTTATGCCATACTGGGTCCTTTAACTTGGACCCCAACTCATCCTCTTTGAGTGCTGGAATTATAGCTGTGGGTCACCGTGCTTGGCTGCTTAGTGCGTTGAAGCTGCTGACAGGGTACAGATGAGGTATGGCTTATAGATATTTAATTCTCGAGTTCTGGGATCTGGAAGTCTGGTTTCAGGATGGCGGCAGATTAGAATCTTCTGAGAGTTTCTGGGCCTCTTCACAAAGAAGAAGCAGTCTCTGGATTGCGTTGGAAAGATATTCATCCTATGAATGAGGATTCCAGCATGATCTTGTCTCATTCCTCTTACCTCCCAAAGATATATATATATATATATATATATATATATATATGCCTTGATGCCACCACATGCCACCCTGAAGTGTCAGCGTGGGGAGTGGGAGGGGCATGCATGAATTTACTCCATAGCAGCAAGGCTATTGGTTGGTAGGTCTCACATAGAGCAGACATGCCTGATGGTGGCAAGCAGCCAGGCATTTTCCTGACAGCTCCAGTGCCTTAACTGAAGCCCCTCTTTGCACTTGTGAGTGGGGTTCTGGATTCCAGAAACTCTTGCTCAGCAACTGCAAGAATAATCTTCCATTCTGTTACATCATCAGTGATAAAGAAAAGTTAACCTTGTCATGCTGGTGTGAGGAGGGTTGGGTGGTTTTGATCAGGTGTATACCTGAGCCATCTCTTTATAGTCCCACATTACAGCATGGTCTGGCAAGTAATTAGGAGTCTTTCTAGTGTTCTCCAGAAATAACAATAACAATAACCACTGCTGTATGTGTACACTTTGCATAATTTAACTCATTTGATCTTCTAAGGCCAGTATCTCTCTTAAGTACGAAATCAAAGCACTGAGGCCATGAACACACCCAGAATCCACACATGAACACTTTGGACTCTGGCTTTAAATGAAACAATTTGTTTTAAGTCTGACTCTGCCCTTCCTTGCAAAGCTTCGTACTGCTTACTCCATTTTGCAGGCTGCTAGCTTTCTCTCCTTTGCTAAGCCTGTTACCCATAGACCACTGACTTTTCTCCCTTCAAAAACCTGGATGATTCTCTGCTCTGTGTCTTCCCCATCCTGTAATCTAAGGTTGTGCTTATACCTGCTGTCCTTCTCAGCGCTACACGAACAGAAGGAACAGACATGGATGCCTGCATTCACTCCTACTTTTAGATAACATTCCTCACATTTCTAAATGCACTGTTTTATGCTTTGCATATTTGTGGTTTTGTAATATTTACAGGCTTTTATGTGTCCCCATTGTTTCCAGGTTGCCGAACTGGTGAAGCAAAATTGACGAAAGGCTTTAACCTAGCTGCTCGGTTCATCATTCACACAGTGGGACCTAAGTACAAGAGCCGCTACCGCACTGCAGCGGAGAGTTCCCTGTACAGCTGTTACAGAAACGTGCTTCAGCTGGCAAAGTACGGCCTGTTCCCCACATGCTGTTAGAGATGCCTCACTGTGGAAAGCAAGCTCTGAAGGGCTTGCAAAGTATCTCTCAGAGTATGGTTAGATTTTACATTAATGTAACTGTCAAATAATATAGTACATTTATTGGTGGGGAAGGAGAGATGCACACTTGTGTTTTGAGAGTACTTAGGGATTATGTATGTATAGAATTGTCTTAGTACAACTTTTGGGTTTTCTGTCTGATTACAGAGAACAGTCTATGTCTTCTGTTGGCTTCTGTGTCATCAATTCTGCCAAGCGAGGTTATCCACTAGAAGATGCAACACACATCGCTCTTCGTAAGTAATGATGGAGATGCTACACAGGCATCAAGTCCTTAACGTCTTCCGTTACTAGATAAAGTTCTAACCAGAGAGCACCATGGCATTCTGGGAGACTTTGCATTGCTGGATGGCAGAATTCTCAATTAGTGTGGTATAATACCTATGTATTACAGCATACCTATGCATAACGGCTTACTGAACTTGCTCATTAAGTTTGAAAATAATACCAGACTAGAAAAATTTTTTAAATTTAAAATCAGTTTATTCTTCTTTCTTTCTTTCCTTCTTTTTTTTAAAATTTTTTTATTAGATATTTTCTTAATTTACATTTCAAATGCTATCCCCAAAGTCCCCTATACCCTCCCCCAGCCCTGCTCTGCTACCCACTCACTCCCACTTCTTGACCCTGGCATTTCCCTGTACTGGGGCATATACAGTTTGCTAGACCAAGAGGCCTCTTTTCCCAATGATGGCCGACTAGGCCATCTTCTACTACTGATTAACCTAATAAGTATTTGAATCAAATAATAATTTTAACAGTTTATAAAAATGCAACAAAAACAAGTACATAATGTATTTGCTTAGTGTTTTTCTATTTAGACAGTTGTGACCATGGGCCTTTATATGCCCACCCCAGTTCCTGAATAATGACATGGATAGTATATTTATTCATAAGCTGTTGGCCTTATAGCCGGGCATTGTTTCCTAGTCTTAGTTCTGCCACATGATGTGTTAGTTACCTCTCCTTCATGCCTGGCCTGTTTCTTCCTTCCTGTCCAGCTGGCTGAATCTCCCTTATCTGATTCCTTCTCTCTTTCTGTCTCTCTATATTCTCTCTCTCTCTCTCTCTCTCTCTCTCTCTCTCTCTCCCTCCCTCCCTCCCTCCCTCCCTCCCTCCCTCCCCCCCTCACCCCGCCATTTCCAAAAGTTCCACCTTACTATTCTGCTTTTTGCTATAGTCCATAGGCGTTTTATTTTTACCAATCAGAAGGTGATGGAGAACAATGTTTACAATATATTGAGTTAGGAGATGCTTTATAATAATAACAATACCAAAGTCTGAACAGCAACCAGATCTCTAAGAACAGAAATCAGCATTTGAACATACAGTGTACAAAAACATCACCCAACAGACAGCACCATTCAGAAGTACTCCTTTAATATAGAACTGTGTGCTTTGCTTTAAAAATCACTGAGTCCAAACTGACCTGTATAGAAGTTTGTATAAAAGTACAGTGTTGGGCTAAGGGCACACGTCAGTGATAGAGTATGTGCTTAGGATGTGTGGGTCTCTGGGTTCAGTTCCCAGAAGTAAAAACTAGTACTCAGCTTGAGAGTCCATGTCCTCAGAGCATTCCCTACATTTAGCTTACTGTCACAGACATTGACAAAGGGTCACTGTCACAGACATTGACAAAGGAGGACATTTTGCTTGAAGCATCAGTGGTATGTAGATATGATGCTCATCTTCAAATACCTGATGGGCTCTCACTGTGGCCTTAGGCTGCAATACATTTTTGAGCAAGGGTTCTTCACAAGGGTTGGGCTATCATCATAACCTACATTGTACATCCATCAAAAGTATGCTGCTGTCCCTTATCCAAAGCAGTGTTCAGAAGTACAGACTTTAAAAGATATCCCGAGAGCTTAACAGTCCTCATAAAGGTGATGAGTAAGAATCCTAACCGCAGATAGCAAGATGTAGGCATGTTTCAAGGGAGGAGCTTTGGTTACTTTGAGATAATACTGTGTGTTAATGCGTTTCTTGTTACCAGGATCAGCGCCTGCACACTT
The DNA here is from genome assembly GCF_978045245.1 of Mus caroli. Taxonomy (NCBI): domain Eukaryota; kingdom Metazoa; phylum Chordata; class Mammalia; order Rodentia; family Muridae; genus Mus; species Mus caroli. The sequence continues at coordinate 60,469,753 of NW_028227258.1, read as the reverse complement.
CCTTAAATACTGCTATGTGAATTCTCTATGTGCATTGTTCTGGGAAAACGGTCCAAAGGGTTGCTTTACTACATAGTAATACCTCAGACCAACCCAGTTTTAAGAGTAATTTACAATAACAGATAAAGATCAATAGTGGGAAGATTCCTTCTAGGAATGTAATTGGCAGAAAGGAAGCAAGTCACTCTTAAAACTGAGCTAGTCAAATTGTCTGAGGGCCATTTCACCTGAATCTTAAAGGCGGTAGAATTATTCAGAACAAACAGGGACAGAGACACCAGTGTACTTCTGGAATTTGACAATAATGAATGGCTTGCACACATTTACAGTGTGTGCTTGCTAAAAATGAACCCATTGACATATGTCATTCATTAATAAGCAAGATCTTTCTTGCTTATTAAACTATTAGCAAAACATTTTTATACAAAAACCCAATGGCTTCGTGTTCAGTGTACCAAGACTTTATAGTATCTTTTTTCCCGAGTTCATATTATGGTAAAACCATAAACCTCAGCAGTGAAGTAAGATTACTGGGTTACTTATTCAAAAAGAATTATGAGTTACTGGTCTGCTGTATTCTGTCCTATCCAGGAGCAGCCAGCAGTGAGGCAAGAAGTCCATGGTGCTAGTTCTGATTGTCCACACTTAAGCCTTGAAGGTGTTAATATCCTGGATGTCACTTTCACTAGTTATAAAGACAAAGCATGTGACATCCTGTTTGGCTGCCAGGCAGAGGACCCAGCTGCAACTAGAAGGAGCAGTGTAGACCAGAATGCCGAAATCCTTGAGTCATGAGGTCAATCTCATTCCTCTTCCTGGCAGAAGTCTCCTTCTAAATGAGCACCATTGAGAGACTTTGATTGGATTTCTACTTGGCATTACCTTCCATAGGAAACATACATTAATGTTAAGGGGCAGTTACATAAGAATGTCAAAATTTTACATAATGAAAATAGTATAAGAGAAAATTTATTTTAGGAAGCTGTTTTAAGGAAAAGGTTGAAAGCAGACCAGGGAAAAAACAGATTTGCTCCTAGAGCACTCGAGAGGACAGCCAAGGCTACAGAAAAACCAAAAAAAAAAAAAAAAAAAAAAAAAAGAAAAAGAAAAAGAAAAAAAAAAAGAGCTTGAAAGCAACTGAAAGAGGAAGGATGGATATTTGACATGCTAGCAGAATTAAAAGATTGTGCATGGAAACCACGTGACAGTGTGGATTGAGATAAAAAATAAAGAGAATGACAAAGGAAATTCAGAGCCAGTAAGGTGGCTCAGCAAGTAAAGATGCTTGCTGCCAGGTCTGATAGCCTGAGATCAACCCTGGAACCCTGTGGCACAAGGACAGAACTAACTCCTGCAAGTTGTCCTCTGAGCTATGCACATGTACCATGGTGCACACACACCATGATGCACACATGCATTAGGATGGGATAGAGTAAGAATAAGATAACTTTGGTTTTGTACGCAGGAAACAGGCTGAGTGGGACACCTCACACTGTAGCTGAATGAATACAAAGGCATTGTGCTTTTCATTTGTACTAGATCATTCTGGCCAAAGGGAAGCCTCAGAGAAATGCAGAACTGGATAAAAGAAAGAGGTCTGGACTCAGCATCTTCTGTAGCTGGCCACTGTCACAGACACTGTAACTAGGGCAGCAAGAACAATAAAGCCATGGCACCTTAGGGCCACTGGAGGACTGAGAGCAGAAAGGATATGCCTGAAAGGGACCTCCGAAAACTGTCTGCTACAGTTGCTCTGAAGGGAAGCATCCCGGGCTGTGAGAGAAGCATGTGGCTGGCTTTTCTTGCAGTGGGTAATTGAGCAGATCCTGATGAAGGGTAGCCCATTACAGAAATCAAAGCTTGGCTTTAACATTGAATATCTTTCCATTCTCTTCTTTAGGTACTGTGAGGCGGTTCCTAGAGATCCATGGGGAAACCATTGAAAAAGTAGTATTTGCTGTCTCAGAACTCGAAGAGGTATTTTACTGATATGTTTTTGCTTAGTTTGAGTCTTAATTCTACTTGTGTTACCTTCATGTGATCATCATCTGTTCACTGAATCTGAAGCAGATAAATTTAATGCTTTAAATAAACTTGTGGCAGTGGGATTATGCTCATTTATTGAAGAAGAGATATAATGGAAACTAAAGCAGTGTAGAAGGAACCCACATTGTCCAGTGTAAACCACGCTGTACTGGTTGCCAAGTCCTCCTGACTCTGCTTCAAGTTTTGGAATCACAGGCATGCACTACCCAGCTAAAAAGGAGAGTTTAACTCCGTTTTCCTGCTGGGCTGTTGTCTTCCTAAGGGAAATGGCACAGGTCAGCAGTTCTGCCTGCTGCCTGCACTAGCACCCAGGCTGTCGCCTTGTAACCTGAGTACTAGGTAGGATTCTAGGGTTTAGGAACATGGCTAGAAAATCACTGCTTTGCCGGCCAGGCCTTGCTGTCTGACTGGGTGCAGGGAGTAGCTAAGCCGATGGGGACAGGTTTATATGTTTTCTTGTGAGTGGTGAGTTTATTTAAACTTGGGCCATGTAGAAAGTCAGATCTTTGTTTCTGTCTCCCTGGGCATCCTTAGCTTGAGAATACTGTGTCGTGCTCAGCTTTGATAGTTCTGCTTGTGTCCTTCAGCAGTCACTTCGCTTCTCAGTGCTTTGTGAAAATAGGGAGGAGGAGGGGAAGGGAAAGGGGGGAGGAGGAGGAGGAGGGTTGGGTGGTTTGCACAGACAAGTCGTATTCTCAAGTGTTTGATACTAATTTTAGGAGTCAGGTGGTCCTGAGAAGGGCAGCATTCCTTAGCTAACAAAGTTTAAAGATGAGAAAACATGAAATACACACAATGTAAAGAAAAAACACATAGTTGACTCTTAGGTTTTTTTTTTTTAAAGATTTATTTATTATATCCAAGTACACTGTAGCTGTCTTCAGATGCACCAGAAGAGGGCATCAGATCTCATTACGGATGGTTGTGAGCCACCATGTGGTTGCTGAGATTTGAACTCAGGACCTTCGGAAGAACAGTTGGTGCTCTTAACCACTGAGCCATCTCTCCAGCCCTGACTCTTAGTTCTTAAAAAGTATTATACAAATGACCATGATAAAGAAACTTCACAACATTGACCACTACAGAAACTCAAACCAAAACTACAGTGAGATACCACTTCACTGTCACAAAGCCATCTGCCAGCCACATAAGAAGTTACAGTATAATACAGCAGCTTCTCCCCCCACCCAACCCCCTGTTATTCAAGACAGGGTTTCTCTGTGTAGCCCTGGCTGTCCTGGAACTCATGCTGTAGACCAGGCTGGCCTCGAACTCCTTGAAAATCCGCCTGCCTCTGCCTCCCAAGTGCTGGGATTAAAGGCGTGCACCACCACCACCCAGCATACAGCAGCTTCTTAAGTATATACAGAAAATATTTAAATGTTAACATGAAGATGAATATTAAAACAGTGTTGGTCGGTCAGTAGCCAAAGAGAAGAAAGTAGTCAGCCTCAGACTGGAGGAGCAAATGGAGAGCATACATAGAATAGAAAGTGTTCGGCCGTGGAGGGGTGAAGTGTAGATGCCTGTAAGGAGGTGAGCCTTGTAGCAGTATGCTAACTGGAATAAACAAACATAAAAGGTCACAAAGTGTATTCTGTCTTATTGAAATGTTGAAAATAGTCACATCCACTGACGAGAACAGTCAACAGCCCAGGTTTTGGAACTAGGAGCTCTGGGGAGACGATTGCTGGGGAGTTGGGGTGAGGTGATGTCAGTGTTCTGGAGGTAGACAGTGGTGATTGGACAGCGTTAAGGGCATCACTTAGGTAACAGTCACTGACTTCTGTATTTTCACCAGGTTAGTTTTATGGTATATGATTCTTCAAAATTCTGTGTGTATGTGAGTATGTGTGTAAGTGTGCCTGTGCCCAGTGTGCCGTGATACATGTGTGGGAGTCAGATCAGCTTTGTGGAATTCGATCTCTCCTTCTACCTTCTGTGCTTTTGACAGACTGATCTCTGGCCAGGTTTGCACAGCAAGTACCTGGGCATGCTGAGTTTTTTCTTTTCTTTCTTTCTTTCTTTCTTTTTTTTGTTTTGAGGAAGGGTCTCTCTCTGTAGCCTTCATTAGCCTGTTACTCCCTATGTAGATCAAGCCAGCCTCAGACTCAACAGATTTGCCAGTCACTGCCTCCCAAGTGTGAGGATTAAAGGCATATGCCACCACACCCAGCCTATCTGGGTTTCTATAAGATACAAACCTGATGTCTCCAGGTGTCTGTTTAGGAAATGCTATAGTTCTGTATGTAATACTGGTTTCTTAAATGATTTAATTGACCGAGATACTCAACTCCATCACCTGTATGCTGTCTTCTTTTAGTCCTTTTAAAAGGTTTATTCATTTTATTTTTTGTTTATATGTATGTATGTGCATTCAGGTGTGAGTACCCATAGATGCTAGAAGAAGGTGTTGGATCTCCTGGACCTATAGATAGAAACAGTTGTGAGTTGCTCTGTGTGGATGCTGGGAACAGAACCTGGGTCCACTGGAAGAGCTGCAAGTGCCATAGTCTCTAACCTCTCTCCAGCCCCTGTAGTTTAGAATCATTTCTGAGTGATGTCGAGTCACGATGCAGCAGGGAGTAGGGTGCAGAAGAGGCAGGGTGACTCAGCAAACATGGAAACAACCAGCACACAGCACCTTCATTTGCTCTGGTGTTATCACTGATCACAGGGGTCACACATGGGAAAATCGATCGTAAAATAGAGACTACCTTACTCTGTTTTTATTTCAGCACATTGCAGTTACTGTATTAATTTTTAGTTAGCTTACAAAGTGATGGGTTTCATCATCTTCATATCATATTATTATATTTTGTTATCATTCATTTCCCACCTCCATTGCCTTCATTAGTTTTTAAAATTAGGTTTATTTGTATATTTTATTTTGGAGGAGGCTGGGGGAAATGTGCATTTGGAAATCAGAGAATGCTCTTCAGGAGTCAGTTCTCTTCATGTTAGTTAGGTCACAAGGATCAAACTTAGATCATCAGACTCCATGGCCTTTATCTAAGAAGCCATCTCACAGGCTCTCATTATTTTTTTTTAAACTTCTAAGAGTGAGTGAAAACTATCTGACCTTCAGAAAATAGTTAGAAATATTTCCAAAAAAATGAACAACTAGCCAGGCAATGGTGGCACACACCTTTAACCCTAGCACTCAGGAGGCAAAGGCAGGTGGATCTCTGTGAGTTTGAGGCCAGCTTGGTCACGTACCAGGACAGCCAGGGCTACACAGAAATCCTCTCTCAAACCACCAGCCCCTGCCCCCCTCAAAAAAAAAAAAAAAAAAAAAAAAAAAAACAAACCTGAAAAACTAAATGTGGGTCAAATAGAGACTGGTACACTAGCTTCCGAGTATAGTGCCTGTGCTTCCAAAGTCTAGCAGACGGGGTGTGAGTGTGGGTAGGAGTGGCAGCGTTCACAATCCAGGTTTGGTGACCTGGACCAGGGTGAAGCTTTCCTGTGACTTGACTGGAGGCTTGATTCTCCCTGTTGAGTATAGGCCAAGCGAGGCTCTTGAACAGCTTGCATCTGAGAGGGGAGTGGTGAGGCGTGGTCAGCAGAGCACGTGGACCACAGTCATCACCGTGTGGGCTTGCTTTTGCTCTTCACTGTGTTTCACGCAGCGCCTTACTTTTCTGACACAGGCCACTTACCAAAAGCTGCTACCTCTGTACTTCCCAAGGTCGTTAAAGGAGGAGATCCGGTCATTGCCGTACCTACCTGCAGACATTGGAAATGCCGAAGGGGAGCCCGTGGTGCCCGAGCGGCAAATTAGGATCAGTGAGAAACCCGGTGCCTCGGAGGGTGAGTGCTGGGGTTCTAAGCTCCTCATCTTCCTTAATTAACATACAGGTTGTGGGTGTCCTTTGACAGCTTCATATAGACATGGCAGATTTTGCTTTGTCATAGCCAAGCCTCTTTCCTCGCCCTTGTTCTCCTGCTGGACCCTTCTCGCAGTGCTCACTCCCACACACACTTTCTTTCATGTTACATCTGTATGAAATCTGGATTCCTCATAACAAGAAACCAAGTGATAAGTGCCTTTCACCACCTGGCTTATTTTCCTTAACGTAATGATCTCCAGTTCCATCTGTTTTCTACAGATCATAATCTCATTGTTTATGGTGACTAAAACTCTGGTGTCTATATGTATGTGTGTCTCACACTTCATCCATTCATCTCTTACAAACATATAGGCTGATTCTAGGTCTTGACTGTTGTGAATGGTACAGGGATAAGCACAGATGAGCAGTCTTTGGAGTATATCTTCAGGAATGATAGAGTTGAGTCAAGTGGTAACTCAATTGGTAGTTGTTTTGAGGAACTTTCATAGTGATTTCTATACCAGCATTATGTAATGATTCAGCATTTGCCTTCCTTAATTTTCCCCTTAGGATGCTAGGGTGTGGGTAAACACCAGCCAGCAAAGACATAGGCCTTGTACTGGGGATTTGCAGGTGGACATAGCAACACGCTCAGCTGAGTGGAATTTGGAGACTGATGATCTGTTGAAGCAATAGTTGAGTATGTTACCACCTTACATTTTCAAGTTTTGAGCAGCTTTAACAATTCCTCTAAAAGTCACAGTTAACATTAAAAAGTAAGCTAAGAATACTATAGCCATGTTATTTCTTTAGGTTTTATACTCAGGGGGGTTGAAAGTTATAGGCAGAGTGTATGTTTGGATGGAAGCCTTTACATCTATAAGATCATGAACCCCTTGGCTGGAGACTTGCCACATATACTCAGTGCTTGTGCTGATCAGAAATCAGCTTAGGGAACATACTGCTTCCTTCTCTTTCATTATTTCAGTCATGTTCTTTGTTGTTGTTGCTCTTGCTGCCTTAGTCTTTCCTCCTATAGCACTCACAGTTTTGCTGTCTACTTTGTATCTCTCTGCTGATGGAACTTTTTGTTGCAGACAATGAAGAGGAAGATGAGGATGAAGGCTTGGGAGTGGATCTGTCTTTCATTGGCTCTCATGCTTTTGCTCGGATGGAAGGAGATATTGACAAGCAAAGAAAGTTGATCCTCCAGGGACAGTTGTCTGAAGCCGCCCTGCAGAAGCAGCATCAAAGAAAGTAAGACAGGCTTGTTCCATAGTTAAATGGTGTGGGTCAGGAGGAGGATCTGAGCTCCTTTTGTTTAACCTTAGCGATGACCGAGAAGGAGGTCCTGTCCGCATTCTCTAGATGCAAAGCCAAAAGTTGAGTCAGTTAGTGCGGGGAAGCCTGTGGTCAGATGTGTGTCTGCTTTTAGAGTTCTTACCCCCACTGTGGGCTCTAACTGATGTGCCTTCATGTGATCTAAACATGGAAATTAGGAGATGGGAAAGTACTTACAAGGCTTCTGCTTGCATTTTTCTTATGTTAAAGTTTTCCTCAGCTGAAGAGTTTTATGTCACCCCCACTTATGCTAAGGATCTTTGCATTTCTCTATTTTCTCCAAGGGTTTCTAATACTAAAGCCATCCTGAAGAAATCCTTTTAAAATCATAGATGGAACCTTTCCCAAAGATTAATAGTAAAGATGGTTACTTTCCAATTTTTATAAGAAAAAAAAAGTAGGGGCTGGAGAGGTGGCTCAGTGAGTAAGAGCACTGACTGCTCTTCCAGAGGTCCAGAGTTCAAATCCCAGCAACCACATGGTAGCTCACAACCATCTGTAATGAGATCTGATGCCCTCTTCTGGTGTGTCTGAAGACAGCTACAGTGTACTTATATATAGTAAATAAAGTTTTTAAAAAAGAAAAAAAAGTAAAATGTACATGGCTATCTATTCCCTCATAGGGCTGGTAAAGGATAGTGTCTCACAGGCTGTGAGCAACAATGATTGCAGTGAGTGATGCAGTGAGTGCACTGACCTTTGAGTGTTGACTTTGCCCCTCCCCATTCATTTCTCTGAGCATCTTCTCTCCTTCAGTCCTACCCATTCTTCAGGTTTCAGATGAAAGCAAATGTCTCTCAAGCCTCACCTGTTGGGTTCAGAATGCCTGCCTCTGCTGCTTTCCTTTTTCACAGCATGGCATAGCGTACCAATCTGTCTATAGGGCACTTCCATGGTGCCAGTCTCTAGGCAGTGAATGGGAGTTGGACCCGACATCTCAGCAGTCCCTTACAAACATAGAAGTTTTATTTCCTTGAGCGCTTCCTATGACATATTTCCATCATCTGCACCTCTGTTACCCTTCCCCACCCACCCCTCCCTCTCTCCCTGAACTCCTTCCCAGGAAGCCCCTCCTCTTCTTTCATGACTGTTCTGTTCTGTAGCCCACTGTGTTTATAAAGTTGCCTCCATGAGCCTGGGAGGGAGGTTATTAACTGGATTCCATTCAGCGTAGCCACAGTGACCGCACTGAAGAAAATGGCTCCCTCTTCCCCAGCCAGAATTAAAATGTTGTCTCCTCAGTCCCAGGTCTTTACTCTGATTTTATTTGGGAGAAGAAGCAGATTGGCCACTAGAGGGAACCAGTAAACAAGCTTTCCAAAGGATGAACCAAACGACAGGCTCAGTGGTTTCTAAACAGAATTAGATGCATCCTCTCTAGAGGGGAGCCTAGGAGAGAGGACCAGCATTTGGGGTGTAGATAAATAAGATAATTAATTAATTAATTAATAATAGTTTCTAAACTTGGTCGAGTGTAGTGCCATCTGGCAAACATTTTTCTTTCAGTAGAAAGAAACTGGGCTCCTTTGCCGAATCATGGTGATGTGAGTGTGCGTGCGTTTTTAAAATGCTCACGTCATGGCTTATGGTTGTCTCCTTCCCATAGTGGTCCTTGCTAGCATTGCCTGCGACGCTAACGTGACATCTCACACAAAAGCATCGTTTCACTAAGTATTAAGTACTCATTAAGCCCTTGCTCACATACCCAGCACTGTGCTGGGTACCTCTAGTAAAGCAGAGACTAGCAAGAGCCCTGCACCATGCACACACACAAAAGCTCCGTTTCATTTATAGCAAGGGAGGATACAAAAGGACATAACTGAGTGCAGGATGCAGCGTTTGCATCAGGCCTAGAAACCCTTGCATTTCTAGGCTGAACAATGGGCTTTATCCAAATATGTTAGTTATTGAACTTTTTAAAATTATTTCTTTTATTTTTATTGAAACTAGATTCTCCTCATACACTACATCCCAACCACAGCCCCCCACACTCCTCCCAGCTCCCTCTTAACATCCCTCTCCCTCCCTCCTCAGAAAAGAACAAGCCTCCAAGAGACAACAGCCAAACAGGACAAAACAAGATACGATAAGACAAAAACCCTCATGTTAAACAGGACAGGGCAACCCAACAGAGACTCTTCTTGTTACATTTTGTAGTAAGGAAAAATAAGAATATTCTTTAATTATGTTGTTTTGAATACTTGATGTTGTAGCCACTTATCTATATAGTCTTTACTTACAGTGAAAAATTTTTCAAGTTGTGGCTATATACACGTTTTCTCATTGTGCATCTATCAAGGGCTTGCAGTTCTGCATGGGGCAGTGGCCTCTAATTCTTTGTTGTAATGAAGCCTGAGTTCTTTATGGTCAGAAAAAAACATTAAAAATGGGTTCCATTTGTTAAAAAGTAACTTCCAAATGTTTGCTATAATGCTTATATCTTTTATTTATCTAGTTATAATCGCTGGCTATGCCAAGCAAGATCTGAAGACCTGTCTGATATTGCGTCTCTGAAAGCTTTATACCAAACAGGTGAGCTTAATGATCACTTATTCTTGCTAATTAAGGATCTGACTGTGCTCTGAGAGACTTGGTTTTCTCTGATTTTCTCTGTAAATACAGTGTCTTGTGCTGACATCAATAGGTTTTGGACATCAAAAGGATCTTAAACATACTGTATCAACCTCTAGTGTGTTCTTGTGGTCTCAACAGTGCCTCTTTCACTTTGTTCCTGGGATGCTTTTTCTGTTAGGATGTTTTCTGCATTGTCAGTACAAACTTCAAACCTTACAGCACTCTCCAGTCCCCACTTGCTCCACTGGGTTTTGTTTCAGGCATTTCCTGCTCATTTTCAGTTGAGAACTTTGGTCTCCTGGGTCACTAATATTATTAAAGTTATGTTGAGTTTAAGCAAAGTATTTCTTTAAAAAAATAAGAGTATAGGTTATGCTGATTTAAAATCTTTAAACAATGTTGGCCAAGAGTCTGGTCAAAATCTCATAAGAAAAAAAAAAGTATTTTCCTAACAGTCAAAGAAATCTAGTGGTATAATTTGAGACGCATGTGCATCTCATTTCTTATTGTTTGAATTCCTTTATGTAGTCAGATACATAAAGTCAGACACATGAAAAGACCAGGACAAAGCCTGGTCTTGTATTAAGGTTCTTGGATCCTGATTGCATCATCTCTTTCAGGTGTAGATAACTGTGGCCGCACAGTGATGGTGGTAGTTGGAAGAAACATTCCTGTGACATTGATAGATATGGACAAGGTGAGTCATAAATGCTAGGTTGCAAAGCAGGTGGGTGTAGGAAGTAAGAAGAGTGCCAGTGTTGGTAACTAGGGTCGCAGCACAGGTGAGATGAATTATGGGTCTGTAGGCCAGCATCCCGAGAAGCCATATGCATCATTTCTCGTAAGTTATGGCTCGCTTGTCCTCTATAGGAAAAACAGACACCAGAGGGCTCTGATTCTACTCCAGAAGCACAGCCATTCTGTTTGGATATGATGTAACTAGCAAGCTTTTGGTTAGAAGTACCCTGCATCCTAAGTATACAGACTTGAGAGCTTTTTTGGAAAAAAAAAAGAAAAATTAACACTTAGGTATCTGTTTAAAAAACATATACCAGAGGTGCAGTCTATCCCAGATAGCAAGAGAGTATAGTCCTATCATCCCTTCATATGGGGCCAGAAAACAGAAGTCGGTGATCTTAAAAGAAAAAAATAGTTGAAACTGTTAAGCAAAAGGAAGAAATTGTTCAACCTGACTAGTAATATGTAGAGGCAATTCAAAATGTCGTTTCTCACCCTGAGAATTAGAGAGAACTTGCAAGTAAGTATTGTCAGCAGAGATGAATTGAAAATATAAAAGCTGTGTCCATCGACCCAGTGATTCTAGTCCTGAGACTTTCTAAGAAAATACTCCCAAGAGGCGATGTAGCTGTAAATCCTGTAACTGCTGAGTGTGGAGTCCTCACTGGAGGGACAGCTGAGCCCATGAGCTAAACAGAGCTCCCCAGTCAGCATTCTCGGGGCAGCACTAAGTGCTCAGTACATTGTTACAAAAGAAAAGGGCGTAAACAGGGCATGTTGGGGTACCTGGAACAGGCAGGGGGAGTGGATATGATACACTGATTATATGTATGAAATTACCAAAGAACAGACCAAAGATATTCTATTATAATCTGTATATATATATATATATATTCCCCAAAACAACAATTCCATTACAAAATAACTACAGAAAATAAGTTGTGACTGACCCATGTGTATTAGCCATAGTAAACATAGCACAGTTAAAACTGAGACAGTACGTGCAACATTAGGACTATAATTCCCCGTAGCTGATTATTCACAAGTAGAATGTTCTGGGACCCTTAAGGAATATGATTCTAAGATGCTACAGGTACGCATGCACATACACACGATTAAAAATACAATTAATCTTTTTCTTAAGAAGGGGGTTTTCCTGTTTTGAGGAGAATTTGTCTTCCACGGGTTTTTCTTACTGACCAGCCCTATAAATAACAATAGAATAACTTAAAGATAGAGAATTTGAAGCCAAAAGGAGTGTCCTAGTTTGCTTAAGTGTAATAGTAAAAAAATGGATAAAAAGAACAAAGAGCTAGTCTGATAAGAAGAACAGTGGGAATATTAGGGGTAAACTTATTCACAAAGAGGAAAAATTCATCTGGTAAGAATTATGCTGTCTGATTCTGCATGTAGCTCTTTGTGTTCTTGATAGTCTGTGTGACATGCACTCTTACCATCAGCAGTGTGACTGACATCAACAAGAACACATAACCCTGCATTTGATTTTGCTGAGTAGCATTCCAGATATTATGATATGTCGTTTTGTATCTTAAAAAATGAGACTTATTGTGAGGTTTAAGCATTAACAAAGCAACTGTTCTTAATGTCCTCCCCTGCCTACTGTGCCTGCAGTTTGTCTCTAATCCATGTTAATGCCAAGGACTGTGCTGAGGAGGAATTGGAAAACAGCCTGGTTGATTAATCCCTTCAGTTGGTGTAACTTAGCTCCCTCTTTGCAGTTGTTTACAGCCGAAACCCTGGGTCACATCAGCCCAGTGCTTGGGTTATATTTCTCATTTCATTTTTAGTGTCTCTCTTAGATTTCTTAAAATAGAATACATCCCTAACCAAACAGGGTCATATTAGATCATCTTCGAGTTCTAGAAGCGTTACCCACTGTGTTACCAGCCACCCACAAAGGCCGCCACGCCACTTCATTCAGATAAGCATTAAAAGTGCTAAGAAAATGAGCTTCTGTGAGAGCATGGAAGGAGGGGCTGCACACATCGGGTGCTCTGTGGCTTGCCCTGAGTCTGTCTGATCAACAACGTAGAGATCTTGATGGAATGCAAACAGAAACTTCAAGAATTAGAGATTTTATCAAAATGATAAGAAGTACTAAACCTTAGTTCTAAATGTTTTGACACCATTGTCCTAGATAGGAGAAACCTGGTAGCTGATCCAAGAGCTTTTCCTGGTATCTGAAGATTTATTTCAGAGGCCAGAGGTTAATTTTCCTCTTTCTTAGAGCATCACAGAAAAGGACTATGCCACAGCCTTTGAGAGTCACTAAATGCTGGGATTCACTTTCTGAGAGAACTTGTTCTCACCAACCTGCTCTTTCCGACAACAACTCCAGGAAGTTGTAGATTAATCTTACGGGAGGGGCTTCCTATCTTGACCTCTGTGGAGTGAACTCCTGTGAAAAGTTTTTTTGTTCTTTCTCTCAGGCCCTCTTGTATTTTATCCATGTAATGGATCACATTGCTGTGAAGGAGTATGTACTGGTGTATTTTCACACACTGACCAGCGACTACAATCACCTGGACTCCGACTTCCTGAAGAAACTCTACGATGTGGTTGACATCAAGTTAGTTCTTTTTGGAAATTGTTTAGATAGTTTTTACCTCTATATTTTTAACACTAAGCAGTAGCAGACATTTGTAAATATTTCTGAAAGGACATTTTCTGTGACAAAGATTTTTATCATAGACATTAGAGACTTTAATTATTAGAAGTCCTGGTTTTGTAGTAAATAAAACTCATTTGTAATCTTCTCGCTTTGGCCACTTTGGAAGAGGTTTGGTGTCAGAGCCAGTCTTTGTGTATAAAATAATGGAAGTACAGCCTTGGTTGCTGTGGTGTGTTAGTATAGTACATATCTGAGTATACTTATCGACATTATTTAACTTGATCCTGTAGCCAGTGAGTCTGTTGGGAGAGATACTAGTAGCAGGTTCAAGGAAACTTACCCCTGTGGTTATACATAGAAATAGAAACTGGACATAAACTCACAGGCAAAGGTTTTCATTGGGACAAGAAGAGGAGAGGAGCAAGAGGGAACTCAGGCTGTCCACTGACAGAAAAGAGCAGGCATTTATGGGGGCTGCGGGGAGAATTTGAGGCTGATTAGTCATGAAGACTGAATCTTATTATATTTCTTTCTGTGGTTTAACTGGACTTTCCCATGTAAGATAGGATCATCTGTCCTTGTCTCTGGAACTATCCTGACTTTACCCTGTACCTAGAGAAGCTTTCCCTGTGGCAGGGGATGAGGGGCAGACACAGTCCATACATTGTTAACAAGGTTGACAAGGGAGGAGAGACACTGCATATAATGGACTTTATGGCACTGGAGCCTGTCGTTAGTCCCATTCGCTGTCCCTGTGTCTTTTAATGTTTCTATACCGGAAGGTAGAAGAAAAAAGCAGTATTGGTTATTTATTGCCCAAGGTATCACAATTTTAATACAGAATTTAGATTTAATAGACTATTGACTTGCTGCTAGAAATTTTTCATTAAATTATGCTTACCTTGCTATAAGGATTTTCTGGGTGATACATTTCCTAAATAAAAAGATTATTCTATCCTCTTGGTTGGTATTTTATTTGTAGCATCACAGTATCTTTATTGGTTAGGTTGAAAAACCATTATACAGTTAGGGAACAAAGAAGGTAAATTACCATAAATTTCCATTGCCTTCCACCCACCATTAAATCTCATCTTAATTAGCAATACTAATGCTTTCATTAGCTAACAGACACTTATTTAATGTGCTTTAAAGTATTTTATAATGAAGCTGTACTCCATTGTATACCTACTCCTGTTTCTAGCTAGCCCTTCAACTGACACAGCCCTCAGCTAGTATAATTCTCCTGCTAGTTCTCTGAAGTCCTTTACAATTGACATCTTATGACTCACTGGTGATTATTAAACTACTGGACAACAAAATCTTAAGATGTACCTCCTAAAACATGCTTGGGGTAGTTGGCTGAGGCCCAGGTCAGGTTCTAGGCGTTTCCTCTTGATCATCAGGTTATCAGAACAGTGGCTCGGACTAAGTATAAACTACAAAGCTTTCATAGACTTTCCAGATCAGGCAGTAACATGACTATAACTTTTACTTTCTAACTTTTACTACAACTTTAGTGATTTCAAGGTGACTTAATTATATATATTTGAGTTCAGAGGCTCCATCATGGTATAAAAAAATAATGTATAATTTTTTAAAAGTATAATTGGTTTTGTTCTTCCTTGAGGTAGCTCTTTCACAGTAAGAGGCAGCAATTAGTGCTTCATTTAAAATGGGCAGTTTAAATAATGAAATGTTCATTTAATTATTTTTGACATTTTACCCCAAAGTCGGTATAATAGCTGCTACTGCTTTAAAGGTATTTTTCTCAGTGTGAATATATTTATATACTCAGGTAAAAGTGTTGATTGCCTGCAGTAATGAGTAGTTCTAATTGTTACTTATGCTGACTCTTTGTTTGTTTTGATTAGATACAAGAGGAATTTGAAGGCTGTTTATTTCGTTCATCCAACATTCCGTTCAAAGGTACAGTGTTTGTGTTTTTACTAAGTCCCAGACTTACACGCACTGCATGCTCAGGATGCTGGAACTGAGGACTGGTTTACTGTTCTCATTGGCTGACCTGTTGTTCCTTGTGTCTGCTGTGTCTGCCTCTGGTATCCTGAACAACCCTGTCAGCCACAGCTTCCCAGTCTTTACCTTCTTGGACTTCTTATTCATTGAGCCATGCTGTTAGCCTAGAATCCACTCTCTGCCCTCTGCTATGGCTAACCCTTACTTGTCTTTCACATCTCAGTTCAATAATCGCTTTCTGTGGGTCTGAGCCCTTGCTGCCTGATCCTGTAGCTAGCGGATAGACCCTCCCACATGTCACTTACGGTGTCATAGGTTTTGATCACTGTGATGATTTCATTCTAAGTACACATTTAATTTCCTGCCTTCATGTGTGAACCTGTGGGGGCTTGAATATAGCTATTTTACTCACAACTATTTCTTTAGTGCTTGTTCCTTCACCTTTACCTCATCAAGAAATCTAGCCCTTATGTCATACTTCTTGCTTCCTATGTCCAGTCATGCCCACACTCCACCTCTCCATCCATTCTAGTAACTGCCTACCATAAATGATAGCCTCTTACTCTTTCATCATGCCTGCTGATAAAACTCAGATGAGAGAAAGTCTGATTACTATGCAAAGCCTTAATGGAGGAATCCTAGCGCTCGCTGGTTTGCAGGCTTCACTGCTACAGCTCTTCATAGGGGTAAAGTGTCTCAGGTGGCACTTCATTCTCCACAAGCCCCCTCTTACTGGCTCCTCCTCCACAGATTGCCTTGCCTCATCCGTACCAAAAGCATAAGGCATTAGCATAAGGAAAGGAACTCTGTGCCTCCCCTCCCTCTTCATCCTGTCACTTGCCACCTGTGGCTTTCCTTTTCAGTGTCATAGAAATGTGTTCCTTCTTAACAAAGGACAGTTGGTTTCTCTGCCGTGTTCCAGTTTCCATAGTAGTAATAACTAATAGGGTTAACAATTGTTTTAAGTATTTCCTTCATATACTTTCTTCCTGCATTATCATTGTTTATAGAGGACTGTATTATAGAACATTCCAAACCTCTTTAAAGAAATTAGCATCTTTTTCCCACTTGACTGGATCTAAAGCACCAACTTACTTCCCCCACCTTCCTTCCTTCATTTTTCTCAACTTCATGTCCACGATCACCTCTTAAATATGCTCCACCTGTCATTTAATACAGTGCACTTCCCTGTCTTCATGTTACCTGTCTGGGTTTATTTGAAGCTAACTTTGCCTGGTGTCTTTCCTGCTTGTAGCTGCCCTTTCTCTGTTGCCTTTTGTACAGGCTGCCTCTGCTAATCCTTTGAGCCTCAGTGCTCCTGAGTCTCCTGTCCTCACCTTCCATTCTGTACCTTATTTGTCCCCGTGTTTACCTAACCTTCAAGACACATGCAGTGCCTCATGCTGTGGTTGGGCAGTCGCAAGCCTGACGTTTAGGAGCAGGGTTTCAGGGGACCTAGGTTCTAATCTCTGTTCTATCAGTCTGTTTTGCTGTCTTGGGTAAGTGGTATTATCTTTTATACTATAGGAGTGATGCCTGCCTCACAGTGCACTCAGAAAGATGAAGTGAGTTAGCACACCAGAACTTCTTAAAACAGTTCTTAACACAGACGCTCACACTGCCATCACCTTGGAACTGTCTCACACAGGCATCCGTTCAGTGTGGGCTTGCTGCACAGGCTGCAGACCAGGGGCTGTCGTGCCAGCTAACACTGCCATCACCTTGGAACTGTCTCACATAGGCATCCGTTCAGTGTGGGCTTGCTGCACAGGCTGCAGACCAGGGGCTGTCGTGCCAGCTAACACTGCCATCACCTTGGAACTGTCTCCATAGGCATCCGTTCAGTGTGGGCTTGCTGCACAGGCTGCAGACCAGGGGCTGTCGTGCCAGCTAACACTGCCATCACCTTGGAGCTGTCTCACATAGGCATCCGTTCAGTGTGGGCTTGCTGCACAGGCTGCAGACCAGGGGCTGTCGTGCCAGCTAACACTGCCATCACCTTGGAGCTGTCTCACATAGGCATCCGTTCAGTGTGGGCTTGCTGCACAGGCTGCAGACCAGGGCTGTCGTGCCAGCTAACACTGCCATCACCTTGGAGCTGTCTCACACAGGCATCCGTTCAGTGTGGGCTTGCTGCACAGGCTGCAGACCAGGGCTGTCGTGCTACGTTGCCATGATCTTTTGGAGTAGGAAAATAAGAGTAAGGTCCATATAGAATAACATCCCATAGAAATTTTAGTAAGTCAGAGCTATCAGTGGGATGTTTCTAAAAGGGAGATAAGATTAAGAAGTTATAAAACCATCACTGCTCTACCTTCCATTCGGCTCACGTCCTTTCCAAGCCATTCTGCCCAACATGGCATTACATTATTGCTGGTTAACTTACTGTTTCCTCAATAATGCTTACCAGTAGGTAGAATGCAGGCTAGCAAACTTAAGCCTCAGGAGAATATTTGGGTGCAACATGTGAACTGTAACTTCTTGACTTAAGTTCTATGACCCTGTATTCTTGGCTTTGCATTTTTTAGTAATTAGGTGGAAAAAAAATCTCTAGCATTCACTGAAATACCTGAATTATGTTTTCCAAAAACTGTTAATTTTCTTAAGTTTCTTATCATAGTAGATAATAAATAGCTAAACTGAACCTTAATGTGTATTTTTTGGCTGATGCTATAAGCAATTGAAAATTTAAAGCTGGCCGGGCGTGGTGGCGCACGCCTTTAATCCCAGCACTCGGGAGGCAGAGGCAGGTGGATTTCTGAGTTCGAGGCCAGCCTGGTCTACAAAGTGAGTTCCAGGACAGCCAGAGCTATACAGAGAAACCCTGTCTCGAAACACCCCCCCCCAAAAAAAAAAAAAAATTAAAGCTGAGCCATATAAAACTAAACTGGAGGAGGGGTGTTCTTGGGTCTTGGGACCATTTAACTGACTTTCCACTTCTGTCTGCTTTGAATAATTTGGGGGACTGACACCTGCGGAATATAAAAGGAAGGCATGATGAGAGAGACTGGCAGGTTGTGGTTTTCTTCTGCAGATGGTATGCTCAAGGTCTGCCTGTGTTTCCCAGTGCTGCCTGCTCCTCCTTTTCCACCAACACCCTACCATGTCAGTGTGGTATAGCTGCTCACTTAAGAGTCCCATCAAGCAACTGGATAACAAAAGGAACCTTAAAAAATCATACAAATGTGACTTCATTAGGTAGATGGAGAAACTGAGCCCAAGAAATGAGTGGGGCTTATGAAGGAGTAGTGCTAAAGTAAGCTGCTTGCTCAGTCTTTGAGCAAGCACTAGGCTCCACCTAGACAGATGCTGGGCATCAGACTATGAGTGGGGCTTATGAAGGAGTAGTGCTAAAGTAAGCTGCTTGCTCAGTCTTTGAGCAAGCACTGGGCTCCACCTAGACAGATGCTGGGCATCAGACTATGAGTGGGGCTTATGAAGGAGTAGTGCTAAAGTAAGCTGCTTGCTCATTCTTTGAGCAAGCACTAGGCTCCACCTAGACAGATGCTGGGCATCAGACTATGAGTGGGGCTTATGAAGGAGTAGTGCTAAAGTAAGCTGCTTGCTCAGTCTTTGAGCAAGCACTGGGCTCCACTTAGACAGATGCTGGGCATCAGACTATGAGTGGGGCTTATGAAGGAGTAGTGCTAAAGTAAGCTGCTTGCTCAGTCTTTGAGCAAGCACTGGGCTCCACCTAGACAGATGCTGGCCATCAGACTATGAGTGGGGCTTATGAAGGAGTAGTGCTAAAGTAAGCTGCTTGCTCATTCTTTGAGCAAGCACTGGGCTCCACCTAGACAGATGCTGGGCATCAGACTATGAGTGGGGCTTATGAAGGAGTAGTGCTAAAGTAAGCTGCTTGCTCATTCTTTGAGCAAGCACTGGGCTCCACCTAGACAGATGCTGGGCATCAGACTATGAGTGGGGCTTATGAAGGAGTAGTGCTAAAGTAAGCTGCTTGCTCAGTCTTTGAGCAAGCACTGGGCTCCACCTAGACAGATGCTGGGCATCAGACTATGAGTGGGGCTTATGAAGGAGTAGTGCTAAAGTAAGCTGCTTGCTCAGTCTTTGAGCAAGCACTAGGCTCCACTTAGACAGATGCTGGGCATCAGACTATGAGTGGGGCTTATGAAGGAGTAGTGCTACAGTAAGCTGCTTGCTCAGTCTTTGAGCAAGCACTGGGCTCCACCTAGACAGATGCTGGGCATCAGACTATGAGTGGGGCTTATGAAGGAGTAGTGCTAAAGTAAGCTGCTTGCTCAGTCTTTGAGCAAGCACTGGGCTCCACTTAGACAGATGCTGGGCATCAGACTATGAGTGGGGCTTATGAAGGAGTAGTGCTAAAGTAAGCTGCTTGCTCATTCTTTGAGCAAGCACTGGGCTCCACCTAGACAGATGCTGGCCATCAGACTATGAGTGGGGCTTATGAAGGAGTAGTGCTAAAGTAAGCTGCTTGCTCATTCTTTGAGCAAGCACTGGGCTCCACCTAGACAGATGCTGGGCATCAGACTATGAGTGGGGCTTATGAAGGAGTAGTGCTAAAGTAAGCTGCTTGCTCAGTCTTTGAGCAAGCACTGGGCTCCACCTAGACAGATGCTGGGCATCAGACTATGAGTGGGGCTTATGAAGGAGTAGTGCTAAAGTAAGCTGCTTGCTCATTCTTTGAGCAAGCACTGAGCTCCACCTAGACAGATGCTGGGCATCAGACTATGGATATGATGTGGTTCTTCATTACTAGAGCATCAGCTGATGCAATCCAGGATGTTCATGGTTATGCAGTAGGAGGAAGGAACAGATGCAGTTGGACCACTTAGAAGGAATGTCCTTTTGCAGCTTTGGGTGGAAGTGAGCCAAGGAGATCTTCAGTTAGGACACCAGACAGTTAAAGATGTGAGGCTAAAGATGTCAGAGCTGAAGCAGGTCATGTAAAAAGATTTAATGTAATTTCCACACAGCATCTTAGTTCCACAAATTTGCAAAACTACTTGCATAGAATAGATATTTCCTTGGGAGCATTCAATATATGTAGCAAGTTTGCCTTAGGTAGTTATTATTAAGTTATTTGTTTGTTTGTTTGTTTTAATAATTTAGCTACTTTTCTAACATCTAAGCCTTCAGAAGAAAGGTTAACACACAGTTACTGTGTCACTGATGGTCCAGTGAAGTTCTTCCTGTAACGCAGACACCGACGTGGGGTTAATTCCTATACATCGTCTCTTTATAGCTACTAAAGTTTACCAACTATGACTGTGATGAGTTTTCAAACTGGTAACTAGAAATTTTTCCTAATGTAGTTTATACAAGTTTGTTTCAAGAAAGGGTATGTGATAGCATATGTTTAAACACATTGATTTTGATATGTAATTCCTTCATTGTTCAAACTGCTTGATTCTAACTTTGCATAGTGTCTCTTCTATTCCCTATCAACCCCTCCCAGTAAACTTAAAAACCAGGAGGAAGGAGAATCCAGATAGAATATAGAATTTGGAGGCTGTGGATTAGCCATCAGTCACATGGCAGACATAAATAGTGGCCCAGGCTACAAAGGCCATCATGAAGTAGGCCTTAGTGTTCAAGTGCTTGAACACAACTGTATACTTCACTCTAGGATTGGCTCTGAGGAACCAGAGCGATTGCAGAAATATATGTAACTGAGAGGTACTAGGAAGCTCTCAGGTCTCTGCAAGTGAGATTTAAACAGGAGAACAGAAGAATTCACAGAAGGAACAGCCTAGAACAGTATGGAGATAACCCTGTCCCAACTTAAAAGCTAGAATAGGATTTACGTAGTGATAACCTAGTGTTGTCTGTTACAAGTAAGTTTGAAGGAAGTATGTCATATGAGGAGCTTAAGAGGTGTCAGAGGGTGGGAAGAGTTGCTGAAGAATGTGAGAGTGTATCAAAGAGAAGTTGATAAAAATGATGCATGAATGGAAGCACCCAAAGCCAGGGATCTTCCCAGGACTTTAATACTGTTTTGGATATATGCTGAAGTCCACTAAAAGCCCATGTGTATCTGCTAGCACCTTTTGTAAATGGGGATAGCAACATCACACCTACCTCATTGGACTGTTGCATAACCTGTTGATAAGAATTCAGATAGGTAAACAATACATAAGTTGTAGCTATTACCCACCTTGGTATCAAAAATACCACTAGCTACCAGAAACTTTGTTTTTTCCACTCTAACACACCCTTGCACAGTATTTTGTTAAGTGATTTAAACAAAGGTGAGATACAGTGGCTGTCTGCCTTAAAACAGTCAAAGCATATAACTAAAGCTGGTGGCTTTCATTCGCATACATGTCTGTAATGCACTTACACCGTCTTCATTCCCCATCATTTCTCTTAGCCTTCCTGTCCCATTCCCAGGAAGCCACCTTCTATCCTAATGTCCTTTTTTTCCCTTCTATATATGGATTCTACAAATGACAGAAAACAAGTAATGGTGAATTTTCTGTGTGGCTTATTTTCCTTACATCATAATCTCCATTTTCATCCATTTTCTGTAATTGGCATAATCTCATTCTTCTTTATAGCCAAAGAAAAAGTCCATTGTATATGTATAGACACACACACTACTTTGACTGACTTCCACAGAAACCATATGGCAGTTATCAAGTGAAAATATCTTAGTTTCAAATTATTGGAAACAAAAACAACTTTACAGTCTATTAAGCTACTGTACCAAAACATTCATTATTGTGTCAAATAATGCAGAAGCCTTTTTTCAGACAGTATATTTCCATCATATTCTTTTCCCCTCCCAGATCATCCACCTGCCCAACCTTGTGCTCCTGTCTTCCTCCTTCCTTCCCTCCCTCCCCCTCTGACATAAAAATTAAAGCAGATGACAATCAAACAAAAATAACAAAACAAGAAGTGCACAAAGCTGTGGAGTCCATTTTGTGTTGGCCAGTTGCTCCTGGCATGGGGCCTGCGCTGGAGTGCCAGGCACCCAGTGACCTCCATTTGTCCTTCCCCAGCAGGTATGAACCGCACACAGCTCAGTCAACAGTCAGAAGCACGTGTTGTCAGCATGCTGTACATGTAGGCGTCTATCTGCACACACTGAGCCATGCTCTGTGAAACATCCTCCTCTTAGAGCCCCAATGATGATGCTGTTCTTTCTTTTTTATAAATGTTCCTTGTAATCCATGAAACTATTATGCAACTCACTAATGAACTACAAACTGCACTTTGTACAGTTTCAAATATTTTGAAATTACAGTTTTAACTAGCACAAAATTTCAAAATTGTTTCTATTCTTAATGATGGCTATTGGCTTAAATTATTTTTCTCTCCTATTAATCAGGTCTCAACATGGTTTTTCACCACCTTTTCTGTCTCAGGACTGAAGGACAAGATCCACCATGTAGACAGCCTGCAGCAGCTCTTCTCTGCCATATCACCAGAGCAGATAGACTTTCCTCCTTTTGTCCTTGAATATGACGCGAGGGTAAGTGCCTGTCCTCCTTTGCCTGGTGTAGTATGCATGTGTGCCGCAGCAGCAGGTGTGAGCATATGGGTGTGTCACGGAGTGGCAGGTGTGAGCATTTGTGTTTCATGCTACATGCCTACCATGGAAGCTGCTTCACAGAGCTTTTGTCTCATTACATACAGATACACTCCCGTATGTTCAGTATGTTGAGACAGCGTATATCACACAACAATCCCTGTGAGCATCTGTCTGTAAGCGTGCTGCAGAGCAACAGCCATGAGCTTTGGAGTAATCATTTAGCATGTTTTCACACAATAACCTTAGGAAACATCCTTGTCCCAGGAGGGTTTTCCCCAACTCAACATTTTAGAAAAAAAAAAAAAATTCCCAGTCATGAATTTAGAACTGGTCCTTAGTCATGTGGACAGTTTCTGTCACATGGAAGACATCTCTTAAGATTGGAGGCTTCATAGCTATGTGAACAGGCAAACTGGCTGGTGTCCATTTGCAGCATTGACATTAAGTCGGTAGCCTCTTCCCTGTTACAAGTCGAATTTTCTTTATTCTTTAAGAATGTTTTTTAATGTATCTCCCATGTTAGTGTTGTTATTCACAGGTATATTCATAGATCTGTTCTGAAGCATTAATCTCATGACTTCTCTTGAACGTCATTGCAGTTCTTTTCTACTGTGTGTATTCACAGTGTCACCTTTATATATATATATATATTTTTAGTTGAGACTCTTTGCCAGAAGTTAACCAAGCGCCTTGTCTAACTGCTGCTGATTCCGTACCTTTGGCCACGACATACTGAGCTTTAAGTACTCTCCCCTAATTATTGGGCTACGTGTACATTTCCCTCTAAGGTTTCTCCAGCTTCAGTGATGACGTCTGTTCCCCTATGTGGAAAGCAAGTATTTACTGTGTCCTAATGGCTAATAAAATTCCACATTTGGCTGTTGTGCAGAAAGGATTTGGAGCAGCTGGATCATAGAATAAAGGTTATGCAGTGTATGGGATGGGAGGAAGCTCCATCCATCTGAATTTACTTGACTATGCCGAAGTAAGAACCGACCCCCTTATTTGCCTTTGAACTACATGTGTCATGCTTGAATTAATAGCAGGAAATGTAACAGGCACAAAAGAACATTTGATACCCAGAATTTGAATGACATTTCAAAGCTAATATCTAAATGTATCATTTTTCTCCACAAATACAGAAAGATTACTCCACCAGACTCGCTTTCTTTTGCCTAAGTGTTTTTAGGTTTCTGTTGTTTTGAATATATCAAAAAGAACACATTGTCAGGATCAGTAAAAAGAAAGTATAACTTCTAAACTAACCAATGACTCCTTAAACCATCTCTCTCTACCTATGGTGGAGTTTCCTAGGATGCAGATAGAATACTCTCTGTCTGTGAAGACAGAGACAGGAATAAAAGTGAGGAGTGGGGGATGAGGAGACGGTGTTTGGAGACAGACAGAGAGCTTGTCATGACATATGGCCACTGTGCATGCCGCATACATGACAGTCAGTGGGGAGTGTTCTGCACGGGAGCTGCCATTACCTCCAGTGCAGAGACCAGTGTGGAGAGAGCGAGAACATGATGAAAAGAGAGGCAAGTCTACAGAAAGGCTTCAGCCTCAGCTGAGACCAGAGAGCAGCCATGTTGCTGGGGGGGGGGGGGTTGGGGGGTGGGGAGGGGAGCTAGGCTTTGAAGATAGGAGCTGTGATCTTTGGAGACTAAGTAGCTATGGGAGATGAAGCAGAAAGCAATTGTTGTGATGGCTGGTGTTTCCATTGCCCCAGAGAAGCAATGCGAGGTGAGGGAAAGTCTTGAGGAACTTGGGAACTCAGGTCCTATGTTTGTGACACAGTAGTTTATGGGATGTGTAACTGAGATACCAGGAGGTGGTTGAATACTGATTTGTAATGAACATGATACAGTAGTAGTGGCATACTTTATCATGCTTAGTTGTGTCTCACACTGGATAGCACAAAATAGGTCCTTTATTTGGTAAAGGGCTGAATTGGTGTTGATTTGTATCACATTTCAGTGGACTTGAAAAACAGTTTCTAAGACTTGTCATTTAGAAAGCCAACAGTTTCTTTGAAAAGTAGTTGAAAGATAATTTTTATCTAGATGGTAATAATACCAAGGCAACCTCCAGAGAAGAGCAAGTCAGCACTCTTACAAATAAACCCCGAGTATGCCATCTGACTGCTGAGGACTCGATAAATTGCTATGATTGTTTCCAGAAATGGAGAAGCTAGGCGATGGCTCAGCAGTCTCCTGTTGAGTGTGAAGTGCATATAGGAAGCTCTGTTTCATGCCACTGCATATCCGCCATGTGCCTCTTAGTTTGCCACAAAAATCATTGCAAAGATGAAACTCTTTAGAAAGAGGACCCTTGCAGTGGTGAGGGTTTTCCTCTGCTGTTCAGAATAGATTTCTCTTTGGGGATATGTTTCTCAGGGCATTCATTCCTGCATATTAAAAATACAGAACTGACTGCTTAGATAACAGGTATAATAAACATGCTAAAATGCAAAATGTGTATTTCCCCAAGTATCCAGAAATATAGCCAATTCTGAGATTTGTTTCTATTTCTTTTTCCCCCAATGCCTGGTCAGATTTGTTTATTATCAGAAAGTCTCCTTAGGTGTCCCTTTGAGTTCCTGGTTATGACACCAGGATCTGCTCCTGCTCAGAGCATGTGCTCAGAAAAACAGTAGAGCTTCCACTCATTTCGACTCTGATAATGCTAAATTGCCCACTAGGCTAACGCCCAGGTCTCGTCAGTGTTCCCTGTGGCTGTAAGGTAAATGCCATGGAGGAGGCTACTTTCTGCTTCTCCCTCCTCGCTCCAGCCGTTGTCTTATGTTGATTATAAGCATTTTCAGTTTGTGGCTTACTGAAAACCAAGTTCTTACTAAAGAAATACTTTTCCTAAAAATGAGAGTCCAGTCTTACACCTCATAAATCTTATCTAGGATCCTCCTGTCATAAGTTAATTGCTTTGTTTTTATTACGATTACCCAAAGTGGGGGCCAAAGAATTTCTCCTTATACCAGTTTTGTTGCTTTCTGCATTTGACATTATGTTTCTGGCATTTACTTCTCCATCTTGACGTGGAGCTAAATGGCCTGAGAACTGTAATTGTTACAAGTCTTGTCACTTGGGCGTGTCATGAAGATGCCAAACAGTGACAGCTACTAAATCCTTGAGAAGCTATTTTTATTGTTCCATAATTAACCTAAGAATCAGCAATCTTAAGGTAACACCATCTAACGAGAGTCCAGTGCCAAGACAGTGGTGTCTCGAAGTTTGGACTCAGCCGCTTACTTGTGAGGCACTTTAGTTGAACTATATAGTCTTTGTGCCCTTCATTTTCCTTGTCAGTAAGAAGAGAATGTGACCTCTTTCCTGGTAGCATGTGAGAACTTAAGGGATAGTGAAGACAAGGAGCTGTAACTAGTCCAGCACCCCGAGTGTTGAATAGGTGGCATTGTTATTAGGGTACATTGCCATTCTTGCGGCTTCTACCTTATACAGGCTCTGACACACTCCATTGGAACAGGTGACTGAGGTCTGCTCCATGCTGCATGCATGCCAGCCATTTCCAATGCACTTTTCCATTTATTACAAGCCCCTTTCTTTGGCACATGCTGTTAATTTGTGTTGTTACCTAATGTTCTCCTATTTTTTCTCTACACAGGAAAATGGGCCTTATTTTGCATCTTATCCTCCATCACCAGATTTGTGACCTGCGCCTTCCCAGTGCTTCTCGGTCACAGGATTCCATTTCACCACAACTCGCCACCTATCGGAGTGATGTTCATTTTTGCTGTACAGATCCAGAGAGCTTTTGTCCCCACCTCTCTGGTATTTTTTTATTGACTATATATTTTCTGGCACATAAACAATCTAAAACTGGTAGGCCATTCTGAACTGCATACATTTTAAATTTGTATATTTGTATCAAATGGAAATGCTCATTTTTAGAGCATTAATAGAAACTGGGGATCAACTTTTGAGTGTCTCCAGTTTCCTAAAGGACACTGGACTCTGTCACACAGGACACCGTTGCTCACATCATCTCTTACAGTGCACGCTTCCGGACTCCGTTACACAGGCCACCACCATTGTTCATAGCATCTCTTAAACAGTGCACGCTCTCTCTGTGTATTTAAGTGTTTCTCAAAATATATAGAACCAATGTATGCTAAACGGATGCATCGTTCCCTCAGATCCTGGCTTTAATACCATTTACATTTTATACAGTCGATCTGATTATATTATAGAATTGTCCATGACCAAGAATATTGAAATGTGTATGATCAAAACTGTAAAAACCTTCAACAACATAGAATTGGCAGATTGTTGGCACAAGCTACAGCTGAGCTGTACGTGCTTCTTGGGTTGTCTACTTTGTTCCTATTGACACTGTTCTGATCTCAGTGTGGAGAGCATGAGACTGTATCTTCAACTGTCTTCTTTAATCATGTGACTCGTGACTCGTCTCTTTACCAAAAGAATGTTTGTGCTACCAGCACTCCTAAGTAAAGACCATTTCCCAGGACTCCATCCCTGACCACATTGCTGTCTTCTCAGAGTCATCAATGATTGTGTTGGTTCATTATCGCTTGAGTAGCCTACATCAGTATGTTGG